>NW_026736222.1:0-79000 GCF_949786415.1 Peromyscus eremicus | reverse complement strand
TCAGTCCAATACACTGTACTTGCTGGGAACAGACGCGAGTGCTATTTGCACTGACTATGGCAATGGGAGGGCAATAGTGACTCTTCTTACCAGAAAACAACTCTTGCTCTTAACCAGAAACTGCGTGTGATTCAACTCCATTTCTGACTGGGAAACAAACACTAGCTCGCCTTACAAGAAACACACTCTTTTTTGAGAAAAGAGCACTCTTCTACTCTACTGTGTTTCCTACAGGGCCAGAACAGTGAGCTTGCTGAGAACAAAAGAACTGTGCTTCCTACACACACGGGGCAGATCTACTTCAACTCTGCTTAAAAAACTGACAAGAACAGTAGCTTCTCTTCAGTCCAATGCACTGTACATGCTGGGAACAGACGAGAGTGCTATTTGCTCTGTGTGGCAAATGGATCGCAACAGTGACACTTCTTACCATAAAACAACTCTTGCTAGTAGGACCAGAAACTGCAGGTGATTCAAATCCATTTCTGACTGGGAAACAAAGGTTAGATCGCCTTACAAGAAACACACTCTGCTTTTGAGAAAAGAGCACTCTTCTACCCTACTGTGTTTCGTATAGGGCCAGAACAGTGATCTTGCTCAGAACAAAAGAACTGTGCTTCCTACACACACGGGCCATATCTACTTCAACTCTGCTAAGGAAACTGACAAGAACAGAAGCTTCTCTTCAGGCCAATACACTGTACTTGCTGGTAACAGAAGGGAGTGCAATTTGCACTGTGTGGCAAATGGATCACAAAAGTGACTCTTCTTACCAGAAAACAACTCTTGCACTTAGGACCAAAAACTGCATGTGATTCAACTCCATTTCTGACTGGGAAACAAACACTAGCTTGCCTTACAAGAAACACACTCTGCTTTAGAGAAAAGAGCACTCTTCTACTCTACTATGTTTCCTATGGGGTCCAAACAGTGACCTTGCTCAGAACAAAAGAACTGTGCTTCCTACACACAAGGACCATATGTAGTTCAACTCTGCTTAGGAAACTGACAAGAACAGTAGCTCCTCTTCAGTCCGATACACTGTACTTGCTGGGAACAGACGCGAGTGCTATTTGCACTGTGTATGGCAATGACAGCGCAATAGTGACTCTCCTTACCAGAAAACAACTCTTGCTCGTAGGAACACAAACTGCATGTGATTCAACGCCATTTAGGACTGGGAAACAAATGCTAGCTCGCCTTACAAGAAACACTCTCTGCTTTTTAGAAAAGAGCACTCTTCTACTCTACTGTGTTTCCTATGGGGTCCAAACAGTGAGCTTGCTCAGAACGAAAGAACTGTGCTTCCTACACACATGGACCATATCTAGTTCAACTCTGCTTAGGGAACTGACAAGAACAGTAGCTCCTCTTCAGTCCGATACACTGTACTTGCTGGGAACAGACGCGAGTGCTATTTGCACTGTGTATGTCAAAGGGAGCACAATAGTGACTTTCCTTACCAGAAAACAACTCTTGCTCGTAGGACCAGAAACTGCATGTGATTCAACTCCATTTAGTACTGGGAAACAAACGATAGCTTGCCTTACAAAAAACACACTCTGCTTTTGAGAAAAGAGCACTCTTCTACTCTACTGTGTTTCCTTTTGGGTCCGAACAGTGAGCTTGCTCAGAACAAAAGAACTGTGCTTCCTACACACGGCCATATCTAGTTCAATTCTGCTTAGGAACCTGACAAGAACAGTAGATCCTCTACAGTTCCAATACACTGTAGTTGCTGCGAACAGATGCCAGTGCTATTTGTCCTGTGTATGGCAATGGCAGCGCAATAGTGAATCTTCTTACCAGAAAACAACTCTTGCTCATAGGACCAAAAACTGCATGGGATTCAACTCCATTTAGGACTGGGAAACAAACTCTAGCTCGCCTTACAAGAAACACACTCTGCTTTAGAGAAAAGAGCACTCTTCTACTCCACTGTGTTACCTATGGGGTCCAAACAGTGAGCTTGCTCAGAACAAAAGAACTGTGCTTCCTACACACACGGACCATATGTAGTTCAACTCTGCTTAGGAAACTGACAAGAACAGTAGCTCCTCTTCAGTCCGATACACTGTACTTGCTGGGAACAGACGCGAGTGCTATTTGCACTGTGTATGGCAATGACAGCGCAATAGTGACTCTCCTTACCAGAAAACAACTCTTGCTCGTAGGAACACAAACTGCATGTGATTCAACGCCATTTAGGACTGGGAAACAAATGCTAGCTCGCCTTACAAGAAACACACTCTGCTTTAGAGAAAAGAGCACTCTTCTACTCTACTGTGTTTCCTATTGGGTCCAAACAGTGAGCTTGCTCAGAACAAAAGAACTGTGCTTCCTACACACACGGACCATATGTAGTTCAACTCTGCTTAGGAAACTGACAAGAACAGAAGCTCCTCTTCAGTCCGATACACTGTACTTGCTGGGAATAGACGCGAGTGCTATTTGCACTGTGTATGGCAATGACAGCGCAATAGTGACTTTCCTTACCAGAAAACAACTCTTGCTCGTAGGAACACAAACTGCATGTGATTCAACGCCATTTAGGACTGGGAAACAAATGCTAGCTCGCCTTTCAAGAAACAATCTCTGCTTTTTAGAAAAGAGCACTCTTCTACTCTACTGTGTTTCCTATGGGTTCCAAACAGTGAGCTTGCTCAGAACAAAAGAACTGTGTTTCCTACACACATGGACCATATCTAGTTCAACTCTGCTTAGGAAACTGACAAGAACAGTAGCTCCTTTTCAGTCCAATACACTGTACATGCTGGGAAGAGACGCGAGTGCTATTTGCACTGTGTATGGCATTTAGAGCACAATAGTGACTCTTCTTACCAGAAAACAACTCTTGCTCATAGGACCAAAAACTGCATGTGACTCAAATCCATTTAGGACTGGGAAACAAACGTGAGCTCGCCTTACAAGAAACACACTCTGCTTTAGAGAAAAGAGCACTCTTCTACTCTACTGTGTTTCCTATAGGGCCAGAACAGTGAGCTTGCTCAGAACATAATAACTGTTCTTCCTAAACACATGGGCCATATCTAGTTCAACTCTGCTTAGGAAACTGACAAGAACAGTAGGTCCTCTTCAGTCCGATACACTGTACTTGCTGGGAACAGACGCGAGTGCTATTTGCACTGTGTATGGCAAAGGGAGCGCAATAGTGTCTTTCCTTACCAGAAAACAACTCTTGCTCATAGGACCAGAAACTGCATGTGATTCAACTCCATTTAGGACTGGGAAACAAACGATAGCTTGCCTTACAAAAAACACACTCTGCTTTTGAGAAAAGAGCACTCTTCTACTCTACTGTGTTTCCTTTTGGGTCCGAAGAGTGAGCTTGCTCAGAACAAAAGAAATGTGCTTCCTACACACACGGCCATATCTAGTTCAATTCTGCTTAGGAACCTGACAAGAACAGTAGATCCTCTTCAGTCCAATACACTGTAGTTGCTGCGAACAGATGCCAGTGCTATTTGTCCTGTGTATGGCAATGGCAGCGCAATAGTGAATCTTCTTACCAGAAAACAACTCTTGCTCATAGGACCAAAAACTGCATGTGACTCAAATCCATTTAGGACTGGGAAACAAACGCGAGCTCGCCTTACAAGAAACACACTCTGCTTTAGAGAAAAGAGCACTCTTCTACTCCACTGTGTTTCCTATGGGATCCAAACAGTGAGCTTGCTCAGAACAAAAGAACTGTGCTTCCTACACACACGGACCATATGTAGTTCAACTCTGCTTAGGAAACTGACAAGAACAGTAGCTCCTCTTCAGTCCGATACACTGTACTTGCTGGGAACAGACGCGAGTGCTATTTGCACTGTGTATGGCAATGACAGCGCAATAGTGACTCTCCTTACCAGAAAACAACTCTTCCTCATAGGAACACAAACTGCATGTGATTCAACGCCATTTAGGACTGGGAAACAAATGCTAGCTTGCCTTACAAGAAACACTCTCTGCTTTTTAGAAAAGAGCACTCTTCTACTCTACTGTGTTTCCTATGGGTTCCAAACAGTGATCTTGCTCAGAACAAAAGAACTGTGCTTCCTACACACATGGACCATATCTAGTTCAACTCTGCTTAGGAAACTTACAAGAACCGTAGCTCCTATTCAGTCCAATACACTGTACATGCTGGGAACAGACACGAGTGCTATTTGCACTGTTTATGGCATTTGGAGCACAATAGTGACTCTTCTTACCAGAAAACAACTCTTGCTCATAGGACCAAAAACTGCATGTGACTCAAATCCATTTAGGACTGGGAAACAAACGTGAGCTCGCCTTACAAGAAACACACTCTGCTTTATAGAAAAGACCACTCTTCTACTCTACTGTGTTTCCTATAGGTCCAGAACAGTCAGCTTGCTCAGAACACAATAACTGTGCTTCCTAAACACACGGGCCATATCTAGTTCAACTCTGCTTAGGAAACTGACAAGAACAGTACCTCCTCTTCAGTCCGATACACTGTACTTGCTGGGAACAGACGCGAGTGCTATTTGCACTGTGTATGGCAAAGGGAGCACAATAGTGACTTTCCTTACCAGAAAACAACTCTTGCTCATAGGACTAAAAACTGCATGTGACTCAACTTTATTTAGGACTGGGAAACAAACGCTAGCTCGACTTCCAAGAAAAACACTCTGCTTTTGAGAAAAGAGCACTCTTCTACTCTACTGTGTTTCCTATGTGTTCCGAAAAGTGAGCTTGCTCAGAACAAAAAAACAGTGCTTCCTACACACACGGCCATATCTCGTTCAAGTCTGCTAAGAAACCTGACAAGAACAGTAGATCTTCTTCAGTCCAATACACTGTACTTGCTGGGAACAGACGTAAGTGCTATGTGTCCTGTGTAGGGCAATGGCAGCGCAATAGTGACTCTGCTTTCCAGAAAACAACTCTTGCTCGTAGGACCAGAAACTGCATGTGATTCAACTCCATTTAGGACTGGGAAACAAACTCTAGCTCGCTTTACCAGAAACACACTCTGCTTTTGAGAAAAGAGCACTCTTCTACTCTACTGTGTTTCCTATAGGGCCAGAACAGTGAGCTTGCTCAGAAAAAAGGAACTGTACTTCCTAAACACACGGGCCATATCTAGTTCAACTCTGCTTAGGAAACTGGGAAGAACAGTAGCTCCTCTTCAGTCCAATACACCGTACTTGCTGGGAACAGACGGGAAGGCTATTTGCAGTGTGTATGGCAATGGGAGCGCAATAGTGACTTTCCTTACCAGTAAACAACTCTTGCTCATAGGACCAGAAACTGCATGTGATTCCACTCCATTTAGGACTGGGAAACAAACGCTAGCTTGCCTTACAAGAAACACACTCTGCTTTAGAGAAAAGAGCACTCTTCTACTCTACTGTGTTTCCTATGGGGTCCAAACAGTGAGCTTGTTCAGAACAAAAGAACTATGCTTCCTACACACACGGACCATATCTAGTTCAACTCTGCTGAGGAAACTGACAAGAACAGTAGCTCCTATTCAGTCCAATACACTGTACTTCCTGGGAAAAGACGCGAGTGCTATTTGTCTTGTGTAGGGCAATGGGAGCGCAATGGTGACTTTCCTTACCAGAAAACAACTCTTGTCCGTAGGAACAGAAACTGCATGTGATTCAACTCCATTTAGGACTAGGAAACAAACGCTAGCTCGCCTTACAAAAACACACTCTGCTTTTGAGAATAGAGCACTCTTCTACTCTACTGTGTTTCCTGTAGGGCCAGAACAGTGAGCTTGCTCAGAACAAAAGAACTGTGCTTCCTACACACGGGCCATATCTAGTTCCACTCTGCTTAGGAAACTGACAAGAACAGTAGCTCCTCTTCAGTCTGATACACTGTACTTGCTGGGAACAGACGCGAGAGCTATTTGCACTATGTATGGCAAGGGGAGCGCAATAGTGACTTTCCTTACCAGAAATCAACTCTTGCTCTTAAGACCAGAAACTGCATGTGATTCAACTCCACTTAGGACTAGGAAACAAGTGCTAGCCCGCCTTACATGAAACACACTCTGCTTTTGAGAAAAGAGCACTCTTCTACTCTACTGTGTTTCCTATGTGTTCCGAAAAGTGAGCTTGCTCAGAACAAAAGAACTGTGCTTCCTACACACAAGGCCATATCTAGTTCAAGTCTGCTTAGGAACCTGACAAGAACAGTAGATCCTCTTCAGTCCAATACACTGTACTTTCTGGGAACAGACGCCAGTGCTATTTGTCCTGTGTATGGCAATTGCAGCGCAATAGTGACTCTCCTTACCAGAAAAAAACTCTTGCTCGTAGGACCAGAAACTGCATTTGATTCAACTCCATTTAGGACTGGGAAACAAAAGCTGGCTCACCTTACAAGAAACACACTCTGCTTTAGAGAAAAGAGCACTCTTCTACTCTACTGAGTTTCCTATAGGGCCAGAACAGTGAGCTTGCTCAGAACATAATAACTGTGCTTCCTAAACACACGGGCCATATCTAGTTCAACTCTGCTTAGGAAACTGACAAGAACAGTAGCTCCTCTTCAGTCCGATACACTGTACTTGCTGGGAACAGACGCGAGAGCTATTTGCACTATGTATGGCAAAGGGAGCACCATAGTGACTTTCCTTACCAGAAAACAACTCTTGCTCGTAGGACCAGAAACTGCATGTGATTCAACGCCATTTAGGACTGGGAAACAAACGATAGCTTGCCTTACAAAAAACACTCTCTGCTTTTGAGAAAAGAGCACTCTTCTACTCTACTGTGTTTCCTTTTGGGTCTGAACAGTGAGCTTGCTCAGAACAAAAGAAATGTGCTTCCTACACACACGGCCATATCTAGTTCAATTCTGCTTAGGAACCTGACAAGAACAGTAGATCCTCTTCAGTCCAATACACTGTAGTTGCTGCGAACAGATGCCAGTGCTATTTGTCCTGTGTATGGCAATGGCAGCGCAATAGTGAATCTTCTTACCAGAAAACAACTCTTGCTCATAGGACCAAAAACTGCATGTGACTAAAATCCATTTAGGACTGGGAAACAAACGCGAGCTCGCCTTACAAGAAACACACTCTGCTTAAGAGAAAAGAGCACTCTTCTACTCCACTGTGTTTCCTATGGGATCCAAACAGTGAGCTTGCTCAGAACAAAAGAACTGTGCTTCCTACACACACGGACCATATGTAGTTCAACTCTGCTTAGGAAACTGACAAGAACAGTAGCTCCTCTTTTGTCCGATACACTGTACTTGCTGGGAACAGACGCGAGTGCTATTTGCACTGTGTATGGCAATGACAGCGCAATAGTGACTCTCCTTACCAGAAAACAACTCTTGCTCATAGGAACACAAACTGCATGTGATTCAACGCCATTTAGGACTGGGATACAAATGCTAGCTTGCCTTACAAGAAACACTCTCTGCTTTTTAGAAAAGAGCACTCTTCTACTCTACTGTGTTTCCTATGGGTTCCAAACAGTGATCTTGCTCAGAATAAAAGAACTGTGCTTCCTACACACATGGACCATATCTAGTTCAACTCTGCTTAGGAAACTGACAAGAACAGTAGTAGCTCCTATTCAGTCCAATACACTGTACATGCTGGGAACAGACACGAGTGCTATTTGCACTGTGTATGGCATTTGGAGCACAATAGTGACTCTTCTTACCAGAAAACAACTCTTGCTCATAGGACCAAAAACTGCATGTGACTCAAATCCATTTAGGACTGGGAAACAAACGCGAGCTCGCCCTACAAGAAACAGACTCTGCTTTATAGAAAAGACCACTCTTCTACTCTACTGTGTTTCCTATAGGGCCAGAACAGTGAGCTTGCTCAGAACATAATAACTGTGCTTCCTAAACACACGGGCCATATCTAGTTCAACTCTGCTTAGGAAACTGACAAGAACAGTAGCTCCTCTTCAGTCCGATACACTGTACTTGCTGGGAACAGACGCGAGTGCTATTTGCACTGTGTATGGCAAAGGGAGCACAATAGTGACTTTCCTTACCAGAAAACAACTCTTGCTCATAGGACAAAAAACTGCATGTGATTCAACTCCATTTAGGACTGGGAAACAAACGATAGCTTGCCTTACAAAAAACACACTCTGCTTTTGAGAAAAGAGCACTCTTCTACTCTATTGTGTTTCCTTTTGGGTCCGAACAGTGAGCTTGCTCAGAACAAAAGAAATGTGCTTCCTACACACGGCCATATCTAGTTCAATTCTGCTTAGGAACCTGACAAGAACAGTAGATCCTCTTCAGTCCAATACCCTGTAGTTGCTGCGAACAGATGCCAGTGCTATTTGTCCTGTGTATGGCAATGGCAGCGCAATAGTGAATCTTCTTACCAGAAAACAACTCTTGCTTGTAGTACCAGAAACTGCATGTGATTCAACTCCATTTAGGACTGGGAAACAAATGCTAGCTTGCCTTACATGAAACACACTCTGCTTTTGAGAAAAGAGCACTCTTCTACTCTACTGTGTTTCCTATGGGGTCCAAACATTGGGCTTGCTCAGAACAAAAGAACTGTGCTTCCTACATACACGGGCCATATCTAGTTCAACTCTGCTTAGGAAACAAACAAGAACAGTAGCTCCTCTTCAGTCGAATACACTGTACTTGCGGGGAACAGACGCGAGTGCTATTTGCACTATGTATGGCAATTCGAGCACAATAGTAACTTCTCTTACCAGAAAACAACTCTTGCTCGTAGGACTAAAAACTGCATGTGACTCAACTTTATTTAGGACTGGGAAACAAACGCTAGCTCGACTTCCAAGAAAAACACTCTGCTTTTGAGAAAAGAGCACTCTTCTACTCTACTGTGTTTCCTATGTGTTCCGAAAAGTGAGCTTGCTCAGAACAAAAAAACAGTGCTTCTTACACACACGGCCATATCTCGTTCAAGTCTGCTTAGGAACCTGACAAGAACAGTAGATCTTCTTCAGTCCAATACACTGTACTTGCTGGGAACAGACGTAAGTGCTATATGTCCTGTGTAGGGCAATGGCAGCGCAATAGTGACTCTGCTTTCCAGAAAACAACTCTTGCTCGTAGGACCAGAAACTGCATGTGATTCAACTCCATTTAGGACTGGGAAACAAACTCTAGCTCGCTTTACAAGAAACACACTCTGCTTTTGAGAAAAGAGCACTCTTCTACTCTACTGTGTTTCGTATAGAGCCAGAACAGTGAGCTTGCTCAGAAAAAAGGAACTGTACTTCCTAAACACACGGGCCATATCTAGTTCAACTCTGCTTAGGAAACTGGGAAGAACAGTAGCTCCTCTTCAGTCCAATACACTGTACTTGCTGGGAACAGACGGGAAGGCTATTTGCAGTGTGTATGGCAATGGGAGCGCAATAGTGACTTTCCTTACCAGTAAACAACTCTTGCTTGTAGGACCAGAAACTGCATGTGATTCCACTCCATTTAGGACTGGGAAACAAACGCTAGCTCGCCTTACAAGAAACACACTCTGCTTTAGAGAAAAGAGCACTCTTCTACTCTACTGTGTTTCCTATGGGGTCCAAACAGTGAGCTTGTTCAGAACAAAAGAACTATGCTTCCTACACACACGGACCATATCTAGTTCAACTCTGTTGAGGAAACTGACAAGAACAATAGCTCCTATTCAGTCCAATACACTGTACTTGCTGGGAAAAGACGCGAGTGCTATTTGTCTTGTGTAGGGCAATGGGAGCGCAATAGTGACTTTCCTTACCAGAAAACAACTCTTGTCCATAGGACTAGAAACTGCATGTGATTCAACTCCATTTAGGACTAGGAAACAAACGCTAGCTCGCCTTACAAAAACACACTCTACTTTTGAGAATAGAGCACTCTTCTACTCTACTGTGTTTCCTGTAGGGCCAGAACAGTGAGCTTGCTCAGAACAAAAGAACTGTGCTTCCTACACATGGGCCATATCTAGTTCCACTCTGCTTAGGAAACTGACAAGAACAGTAGCTCCTCTTCAGTCCGATACACTGTACTTGCTGGGAACAGACGCGAGAGCTATTTGCACTATGTATGGCAAGGGGAGCGCAATAGTGACTTTCCTTACCAGAAATCAACTCTTGCTCTTAAGACCAGAAACTGCATGTGATTCAACTCCATTTAGGACTAGGAAACAAGGGCTAGCCCGCCATACATCAAACACAATCTGCTTTTGAGAAAAGAGCACTCTTCTACTCTACTGTGTTTCCTATGTGTTCCGAAAAGTGAGCTTGCTCAGAACAAAAGAACTGTGCTTCCAAAACACACGGGCCATATCTAGTTCAACTCTGCTTAGGAAACTGACAAGAACAGTAGCTCCTCTTAAGTCCGATACACTGTAAATGCTGGGAACAGACGCGAGTGCTATTTGTACTGTGTATGGCAAAGGGAGCACAATAGTGACTTTCCTTACCAGAAAACAACTCTTGCTCGTAGGACCAGAAACTGCATGTGATTCAACTCCATTTAGGACTGGGAAACAAACGATAGCTTGCCTTACAAAAAACACACTCTGCTTTTGAGAAAAAAGCACTCTTCTACTCTACTGTGTTTCCTTTTGGGTCCGAACAGTGAGCTTGCTCAGAACAAAAGAACTGTGCTTCCTACACACACGGCCATATCTAGTTCAATTCTGCTTAGGAACCTGACAAGAACAGTAGATCCTCTTCAGTCCAATACACTGTAGTTGCTGCGAACAGATGCTAGTGATATTTGTCCTGTGTATAGGAATGGCAGCGCAATAGTGAATCTTCTTACCAGATAACAAGTCTTGCTCATAGGACCAAAAACTGCATGTGACTCAAATCCATTTAGGACTGGGAAACATACGCTAGCTCGCCTTACAAGAAACACACTCTGCTTTAGAGAAAAGAGCACTCTTCTACTCTACTGTGTTTCCTATGGGGTCCAAACAGTGAGCTTGCTCAGAACAAAAGAACTGTGCTTCTTACACACACGGACCATATGTAGTTCAACTCTGCTTAGGAAACTGACAAGAACAGTAGCTCCTCTTCAGTCCAATACACTGTACTTGCTGGGAACAGACGCGAGTGCTATTTGCACTGTGTATGGCAATGACAGCGCAATAGTGACTCTCCTTACCAGAAAACAACTCTTGCTCGTAGGAACACAAACTGCATGTGATTCAACGCCATTTGGGACTGGGAAACAAATGCTAGCTTGCCTTACAAGAAACACTCTCTGCTTTTTAGAAAAGAGCTCTCTTCTACTCTACTGTGTTTCCTATGGGTTCCAAACAGTGAGCTTGCTCAGAACAAAAAAACTGTGCTTCCTACACACATGGACCATATCTAGTTCAACTCTGCTTAGGAAACTGACAAGAATAGTAGCTCCTATTCAGTCCAATACACTGTACATGCTGGGAACAGACACGAGTGCTATTTGCACTGTGTATGGCATTTGGAGCACAATAGTGACTCTTCTTACCAGAAAACAACTCTTGCTCATAGGACCAAAAACTGCATGTGACTCAAATCCATTTAGGACTGGGAAACAAACGTGAGCTCGCCTTACAAGAAACACACTCTGCTTTATAGAAAAGAGCACTCTTCTACTCTACTGTGTTTCCTATAGGTCCAGAACAGTGAGCTTCCTCAGAACATAATAACTGTGCTTCCTAAACACACGGGCCATATCTAGTTCAACTCTGCTTAGGAAACTGACAAGAACAGTAGCTCCTCTTCAGTCCGATACACTGTACTTGCTGGGAACAGACGCGAGTGCTATTTGCACTGTGTATGGCAAAGGGAGCACATTAGTGACTTTCCTTACCAGAAAACAACTCTTGCTCGTAGGACCAGAAACTGCATGTGATTCAACTCCATTTAGGATTGGGAAACAAACGATAGCTTGCCTTACAAAAAACACACTCTGCTTTTGAGAAAAGAGCACTCTTCTACTCTACTGTGTTTCCTTTTGGGTCCGAACAGTGAGCTTGCTCAGAACAAAAGAACTGTGCTTCCTACACACACGGCCATATCTAGTTCAATTCTGCTTAGGAGCCTGAGAAGAACAGTAGATCCTCTTCAGTCCAATACACTGTAGTTGCTGCGAACAGATGCCAGTGCTATTTGTCCTGTGTATGGCAATGGCAGCGCAATTGTGAATCTTCTTACCAGAAAACAACTCCTGCTCGTAGGACCAGAAACTGCATGTGATTCCACTCCATTTAGGACAGGGAAACAAACGCTAGCTCGCCTTACAAGAAACACACTCTGCTTTAGAGAAAAGAGCACTCTTCTACTCTACTGTGTTTCCTATGGGGTCCAAACAGTGAGCTTGCTCAGAACAAAAGAACTGTGCTTCCTACACACAAGGACCATATGTAGTTCAACTCTTCTTAGGAAACTGACAAGAACAGTAGCTCCTATTCAGTCCAATACACTGTACTTGCTGGGAAAAGACGCGAGTGCTATTTGCCCTGTGTATGGCAATGGAAGCGCAATAGTGACTTTCCTTACCAGAAAACAACTCTTGCTCGTAGGACCAGAAACTGCATGTGATTCAACTCTATTTAGGAATGGGAAACAAATGCTAGCTTGCCTTACAAAAACACACTCTGCTTTTAGAAAAGAGCACTCTTCTACTCTACTGTGTTTCCTATGGGGTCCGAAGAGTGAGCTTGCTCAGAACGAAAGAAGTGTGCTTCCTACACACACAACCATATCTAGTTCAATTCTGCTTAGGAACCTGACAAGAACAGTAGATCCTGTTCAGTCCAATACACTGTTCTTGCTGCGAACAGACGTGAGTGCTATTTGCACTGTGTCTGGCAATGGGAGTGCATTAGTGACTTTCCTTACCAGAAAACAACTCTTGCTTGTAGGACGAAAAACTGCATGTGATTCAACTCCATTTAGGACTGGGAAACAAATGCTAGCTCGCCTTACATGAAACACACTCTGCTTTTGAGAAAAGAGCACTCTTCTACTCTACTGTGTTTCCTATGGGGTCCAAAGACTGAGCTTGCTCAGAACAAAAGAACTGTGCTTCCTACACACACGGGCCATATCTAGTTCAACTCTGCTTAGGAAACAAACAACAACAGTAGCTCCTCTTCAGTCGAATACACAGTACTTGCCGGGAACAGACGCGAGTGCTATTTGCACTGTGTATGTCAATTGGAGCACAATAGTTACTTGTCTTACCAGAAAACAACTCTTGCTCGTAGGACAAAAAACTGCATATGACTCAACTTTATTTAGGACTGGGAAACAAACGCTAGCTCGACTTCCAAGAAAAACACTCTGGTTTTGAGAAAAGAGCACTCTTCTACTCTACTGTGTTTCCTATGTGTTCCGAAAAGTGAGCTTGCTCAGAACAAAAAAACTGTGCTTCCTACACACACGGCCATATCTCGTTCAAGTCTGCTTAGGAACCTGACAAGAACAGTAGATCTTCTTCAGTCCAATACACTGTACTTGCTGGGAACAGACGCCAGAGCTATATGTCCCTTGTAGGGCAATGGCAGCGCAATAGTGACTCTTCTTACCAGAAAACAACTCTTGCTCGTAGGACCAGAAACTGCATGTGATTCAACTCCTTTTAGAACTGGGAAACAAACTCTAGCTCGCTTTACAAGAATCACACTCTGCTTTTGAGAAAAGAGCACTCTTCTACTCTACTGTGTTTCCTATAGGGCCAGAACAGTGAGCTTGCTCAGAAAAAAGGAACTGTACTTCCTAAACACACGGGCCATATCTAGTTCAACTCTGCTTAGGAAACTGAGAAGAACAGTAGCTCCTCTTCAGTCCAATACACTGTACTTCCTGGGAACAGATGAGAGTGCTATTTGCTCTGTGTGGCAAATGGATGGCAACAGTGACACTTCTTACAAGAAAACAACTCTTGCTAGTAGAACCAGAAACTGCAGGTGATTCAAATCCATTTCTGACTGGGAAACAAACATTAGCTCGCCTTACAAGAAACACACTCTGCTTTTGAGAAAAGAGCACTCTTCTACTCTTGTGTTTCCTATAGGGCCAGAACAGTGATCTTGCTGAGAACAAAAGAACTGTGCTTCCTACACACGGGCCATATCTACTTCAACTCTGCTCAGGATACTGACAAGAACAGAAGCTTCTATTCAGGCCAATACACTGTACTTGCTGGGAACAGAAGGGAGTGCAATTTGCACTGTGTGGCAAATGGATCACAAAAGTGACTCTTCTTACCAGAAAACAACTCTTGCTCTTAGGACCAGAAACTGCATGTGATTCAACTCCATTTCTGACTGGGAAACAAACACTAGCTCGCCTTACAAGAAACACACTCTGCTTTTCAGAAAAGAGCACTCTTCTACTCTACTGTGATTTTCATAGGGCCAGAACAGTGAGCTTGCTCAGAACAAAAGAACTGGGCTTCCTACACACACGGGCCATATCTATTTCAACTCTCCTTAGAAATCTGACAAGAACCGTAGCTTCTCTTCAGTCCAATACACTGTATTTGCTGGGAACAGACGCGAGTGCTTTTTGGTCTGTGTGGCAAATGGATTGCAATAGTGCCTCTTCTTACCAGAAAACAACTCTTGCTAGTAGGACCAGAAACTACATGTGATTCCACTTGATTTCTGACTGGGAAACAAACACTAGCTCGCCTTACAAGAAACACACTCTGCTTTTCAGAAAAGAGCACTCTTCTACTCTACTGTGTTTTCTATAGGGCCAGAACAGTGAGCTTGCTCAGAACGAAAGAACTGTGCTTCCTACACACACGGACCATATCTACTTCAACTCAGCTTAGGAAACTGACAAGAAGAGTAGCTTCTCTTCAGTCCAATACACTGTACTTGCTGGGAACAGACGGGAGTGCAATTTGCACTGTGTGGCAAATGGATCACAATAGTGACTCTTCTTACCAGAAAACAACTCTTGCTCTTAGGACCAGAAACTGCATGTGATTCAACTCCATTTCTGACTGGGAAACAAACACAAGCTCGCCTTTCAAGAAACACACTCTGCTTTTGAGAAAAGATCTCTCTTCTACTCTACTGTGTTTTCTATAGGGCCAGAACAGTGAGCTTGCTCAGAACAAAAGAACTGTGCTTGATACACATGGCCATATCTACTTCAACTCTGCTTAGGAAACTGACAAGAACAGTAGCTTCTCTTCAGTCCAATACACTGTACTTGCTGTGAACAGCACCGAGTGCTATTTGTACTGTGTAGCAAATGGATCACAATGGTGACTCTTCATACTAGAAAACAGCTCTTGCTTGTAGGACCAGAAACTGCATCTAATTCAACTCCATTTCTGTCTGGGAAACAAACACTAGGTCGCCTTACAAGAAACACACTCTGCTTTTGAGAAAAGAGCACTCTTCTACTCTACTGTGTTTCCTACCGGGCCAGAACAGTGAGCTTGCACAGAACTAAAGAACTGTGCTTCTTACACACACGGCCATATCTACTTCAACTCTGCTTAGGAAACTGACAAGAACAGTAGCTTCTCTTCAGTCCAATACACTGTACTTGCTGGGAACAGACGCTAGTGCTATTTGCACTGACTATGGCAATGGGAGGGCAATAGTGACTCTTCTTACCAGAAAACAACACTTGCTCTTAACCAGAAACTGCGTGTGATTCAACTCCATTTCTAACTGGGAAACAAACACTAGCCCGCCTTACAAGAAACACACTCTGCTTTTGAGAAAAGAGCACTCTTTTACTCTACTGTGTTTCCTACAGGGCCAGAACAGTGAGCTTGCTCAGAACAAGAGAACTGTGCTTCCTACACACATGGGCCATATCTAGTTCAACTTTGCTTAGAAAACTGACAAGAACAGTAGCTTCTCTTCAGTCCAATACACTGTACTTGCTGGGAACAGACGCGAGTGCTATTTGCACTGTGTATGGCAAAGGGAGCACATTAGTGACTCTTCTTACTAGAAAACAACTCTTGCTCTTAGGACCAGAAACTGCATGTGATTCCACTCCGTTTATGACTGGGAAACAAACACTAGCTCGCCTTACAAGAAACACACTCTTTTTTGAGAAAAGAGCACTCTTCTACTCTACTGTGTTTCCTACAGGGCCAGAACAGTGAGCTTGCTGAGAACAAAAGAACTGTGCTTCCTACACACACGGGGCAGATCTACTTCAACTCTGCTTAAAAAACTGACAAGAACAGTAGCTTCTCTTCAGTCCAATGCACTGTACTTGCTGGGAACAGACGAGAGTGCTATTTGCTCTGTGTGGCAAATGGATCGCAACAGTGACACTTCTTACCAAAAAACAACTCTTGCTAGTAGGACCAGAAACTGCAGGTGATTCAAATCCATTTCTGACTGGGAAACAAAGGTTAGATCGCCTTACAAGAAACACACTCTGCTTTTGAGAAAAGAGCACTCTTCTACCCTACTGTGTTTCCTATAGGGCCAGAACAGTGATCTTGCTCAGAACAAAAGAACTGTGCTTCCTACACACACGGGCCATATCTACTTCAACACTGCTAAGGAAACTGACAAGAACAGAAGCTTCTCTTCAGGCCAATACACTGTACTTGCTGGTAACAGAAGGGAGTGCAATTTGCACTGTGTGGCAAATGGATCACAAAAGTGACTCTTCTTACCAGAAAACAACTCTTGCTCTTAGGACCAAATACTGCATGTGATTCAACTCCATTTCTGACTGGGAAACAAACACTAGCTCGCCTTACAAGAAACACACTCTGCTTTACAGAAAAGAGCACTCTTCTACTCTACTGTGTTTCCTAAGGGGTCCAAACAGTGACCTTGCAAAGAACAAAAGAACTGTGCTTCCTACACACAAGGACCATATGTAGTTCAACTCTGCTTAGGAAACTGACAAGAACAGTAGCTCCTCTTCAGTCCGATACACTGTACTTGCTGGGAACAGACGCGAGTGCTATTTGCACTGTGTATGGCAATGACAGCGCAATAGTGACTCTCCTTACCAGAAAACAACTCTTGCTCGTAGGAACACAAACTGCATGTGATTCAACGCCATTTAGGACTGGGAAACAAATGCTAGCTCGCCTTACAAGAAACACTCTCTGCTTTTTAGAAAAGAGCACTCTTCTACTCTACTGTGTTTCCTATGGGGTCCAAACAGTGAGCTTGCTCAGAAAAAAAGAACTGTGCTTCCTACACACATGGACCATATCTAGTTCAACTCTGCTTAGGTAACTGACAAGAACAGTAGCTCCTATTCAGTCCGATACACTGTACTTGCTGGGAACAGACGCGAGTGCTATTTGCACTGTGTATGTCAAAGGGAGCGCAATAGTGACTTTCCTTACCAGAAAACAACTCTTGCTCGTAGGACCAGAAACTGCATGTGACTCAACTCCATTTAGGACTGGGAAACAAACGATAGCTTGCCTTACAAAAAAACACACTCTGCTTTTGAGAAAAGAGCACTCCTCTACTCTACTGTGTTTCCTTTTTGGGTCCGAACAGTGAGCTTGCTCAGAACAAAAGAACTGTGCTTCCTACACACACGGCCATATCTAGTTCAATTCTGCTTAGGAAACTGACAAGAACAGTAGATCCTCTTCAGTCCAATACACTGTAGTTGCTGCGAACAGATGCCAGTGCTATTTGTCATGTGTATGGCAATGGCAGCACAATAGTGAATCTTCTTACCAGAAAACAACTCTTGCTCGTAGTACCAGAAACTGCATGGGATTCAACTCCATTTAGGACTGGGAAACAAACTCTAGCTCGCCTTACAAGAAACACACTCTGCTTTAGAGAAAAGAGCACTCTTCTACTCCACTGTGTTTCCTATGGGGTCCAAACAGTGAGCTTGCTCAGAACAAAAGAACTGTGCTTCCTACACACACGGACCATATGTAGTTCAACTCTGCTTAGGAAACTGACAAGAACAGTAGCTCCTCTTCAGTCCTATACCCTGTACTTGCTGGGAAGAGACGCGAGTGCTATTTGCACTGTGTATGGCTATGACTGCGCAATAGTGACTCTCCTTACCAGAAAACAACTCTTGCTCCTTGGAACACAAACTGCATGTGATTCAACGCCATTTAGGACTGGGAAACAAATGCTAGCTTGCCTTACAAGAAACACTCTCTGCTTTTTAGAAAAGAGCACTCTTCTACTCTACTGTGTTTCCTATGGGTTCCAAACAGTGAGCTTGCTCAGAACAAAAGAACTGTGCTTCCTACACACATGGACCATATCTAGTTCAACTCTGCTTAGGAAACTGACAAGAACAGTAGCTCCTGTTCAGTCCAATACACTGTACATGCTGGGAACAGACACGAGTGCTATTTGCACTGTGTATGGCATTTGGAGCACAATAGTGACTCTTCTTACCAGAAAACAACTCTTGCTCATAGGACCAAAAACTGCATGTGACTCAAATCCATTTAGGACTGGGAAAACAAACGCGAGCTCGCCTTACAATAAACACACTCTGCTTTATAGAAAAGAGCACTCTTCTACTCTACGGTGTTTCCTATAGAGCCAGAACAGTGAGCTTGCTCAGAACATAATAACTGTGCTTCCTAAACACACGGGCCATATCTAGTTCAACTCTGCTTAGGAAACTGACAAGAACAGTAGCTCCTCTTCAGTCCGATACACTGTACTTGCTGGGAACAGACACGAGTGCTATTTGCACTGTGTATGGCAAAGGGAGCGCAATAGTGACTTTCCTTACCAGAAAACAACTCTTGCTCATAGGACAAAAAACTGCATGTGATTCAACTCCATTTAGGACTGGGAAACAAACGATAGCTTGCCTTACAAAAAACACACTCTGCTTTTGAGAAAAGAGCACTCTTCTACTCTACTGTGTTTTTTTGGGGGTCCGAACAGTGAGCTTGCTCAGAACAAAAGAACTGTGCTTCCTACACACAGGGCCATATCTAGTTCAATTCTGCTTAGGAACCTGACAAGAACAGTAGATCCTCTTCAGTCCATACACTGTAGTTGCTGCGAACAGATGCCAGTGCTATTTGTCCTGTGTATGGCAATGGCAGCACAATAGTGAATCTTCTTACCAGAAAACAACTCTTGCTCGTAGTACCAGAAACTGCATGGGATTCAACTCCATTTTGGACTGCATAACAAACGATACCTCGCCTTACAAGAAACACACTCTGCTTTAGAGAAAAGAGCACTCTTCTACTCTACTGTGTTTCCTATGGGGTCCAAACAGTGAGATTGCTCAGAACAAAAGAACTGTTCTTCCTACACACACGGACCATATGTAGTTCAACTCTGCTTAGGAAACTGACAAGAACAGTAGCTCCTCTTCAGTCCGATACACTGTACTTGCTGGGAACAGACGCGAGTGCTATTTGCCCTGTGTATGGCAATGACAGCGCAATAGTGACTCTCCTTACCAGAAAACAACTCTTGCTCGTAGGAACACAAACTGCATGTGATTCAACGCCATTTAAGACTGGGAAACAAATGCTAGCTTGCCTTACCAGAAACACTCTCTGCTTTTTAGAAAAGAGCACTCTTCTACTCTACTGTGTTTCCTATGGGTTCCAAACAGTGAGCTTGCTCAGAACAAAAGAAGAGTGCTTCCTACACACATGGACCATATCTAGTTCAACTCTGCTTAGGAAACTGACAAGAACAGTAGCTCCTATTCAGTCCAATACACTGTACATGCTGGGAACAGACGCGAGAGCTATTTGCACTATGTATGGCAAGGGGAGCGCAATAGTGACTTTCCTTACCAGAAATCAACTCTTGCTCTTAAGACCCGAAACTGCATGTGATTCAACTCCATTTAGGACTAGGAAACAAGGGCTAGCCCGCCATACATCAAACACAATCTGCTTTTGAGAAAAGAGCACTCTTCTACTCTACTGTGTTTCCTATGTGTTCCGAAAAGTGAGCTTGCTCAGAACAAAAGAACTGTGCTTCCAAAACACACGGGCCATATCTAGTTCAACTCTGCTTAGGAAACTGACAAGAACAGTAGCTCCTCTTAAGTCCGATACACTGTAAATGCTGGGAACAGACGCGAGTGCTATTTGTACTGTGTATGGCAAAGGGAGCACAATAGTGACTTTCCTTACCAGAAAACAACTCTTGCTCGTAGGACCAGAAACTGCATGTGATTCAACTCCATTTAGGACTGGGAAACAAATGATAGCTTGCCTTACAAAAAACACACTCTGCTTTTGAGAAAAGAGCACTCTTCTACTCTACTGTGTTTCCTTTTGGGTCCGAACAGTGAGCTTGCTCAGAACAAAAGAACTGTGCTTCCTACACACATGGCCATATCTAGTTCAATTCTGCTTAGGAACCTGACAAGAACAGTAGATCCTCTTCAGTCCAATACACTGTAGTTGCTGCGAACAGATGCTAGTGATATTTGTCCTGTGTATAGGAATGGCAGCGCAATAGTGAATCTTCTTACCAGATAACAAGTCTTGCTCATAGGACCAAAAACTGCATGTGACTCAAATCCATTTAGGACTGGGAAACATACGCTAGCTCGCCTTACAAGAAACACACTCTGCTTTAGAGAAAAGAGCACTCTTCTACTCTACTGTGTTTCCTATGGGGTCCAAACAGTGAGCTTGCTCAGAACAAAAGAACTGTGCTTCTTACACACACGGACCATATGTAGTTCAACTCTGCTTAGGAAACTGACAAGAACAGTAGCTCCTCTTCAGTCCAATACACTGTACTTGCTGGGAACAGACGCGAGTGCTATTTGCACTGTGTATGGCAATGACAGCGCAATAGTGACTCTCCTTACCAGAAAACAACTCTTGCTCGTAGGAACACAAACTGCATGTGATTCAACGCCATTTGGGACTGGGAAACAAATGCTAGCTTGCCTTACAAGAAACACTCTCTGCTTTTTAGAAAAGAGCTCTCTTCTACTCTACTGTGTTTCCTATGGGTTCCAAACAGTGAGCTTGCTCAGAACAAAAAAACTGTGCTTCCTACACACATGGACCATATCTAGTTCAACTCTGCTTAGGAAACTGACAAGAATAGTAGCTCCTATTCAGTCCAATACACTGTACATGCTGGGAACAGACACGAGTGCTATTTGCACTGTGTATGGCATTTGGAGCACAATAGTGACTCTTCTTACCAGAAAACAACTCTTGCTCATAGGACCAAAAACTGCATGTGACTCAAATCCATTTAGGACTGGGAAACAAACGCGAGCTCGCCTTACAAGAAACACACTCTGCTTTATAGAAAAGAGCACTCTTCTACTCTACTGTGTTTCCTATAGGTCCAGAACAGTGAGCTTCCTCAGAACATAATAACTGTGCTTCCTAAACACACGGGCCATATCTAGTTCAACTCTGCTTAGGAAACTGACAAGAACAGTAGCTCCTCTTCAGTCCGATACACTGTACTTGCTGGGAACAGACGCGAGTGCTATTTGCACTGTGTATGGCAAAGGGAGCACATTAGTGACTTTCCTTACCAGAAAACAACTCTTGCTCGTAGGACCAGAAACTGCATGTGATTCAACTCCATTTAGGATTGGGAAACAAACGATAGCTTGCCTTACAAAAAACACACTCTGCTTTTGAGAAAAGAGCACTCTTCTACCTCTACTGTGTTTCCTTTTGGGTCCGAACAGTGAGCTTGCTCAGAACAAAAGAACTGTGCTTCCTACACACACGGCCATATCTAGTTCAATTCTGCTTAGGAGCCTGAGAAGAACAGTAGATCCTCTTCAGTCCAATACACTGTAGTTGCTGCGAACAGATGCCAGTGCTATTTGTCCTGTGTATGGCAATGGCAGCGCAATTGTGAATCTTCTTACCAGAAAACAACTCCTGCTCGTAGGACCAGAAACTGCATGTGATTCCACTCCATTTAGGACAGGGAAACAAACGCTAGCTCGCCTTACAAGAAACACACTCTGCTTTAGAGAAAAGAGCACTCTTCTACTCTACTGTGTTTCCTATGGGGTCCAAACAGTGAGCTTGCTCAGAACAAAAGAACTGTGCTTCCTACACACAAGGACCATATGTAGTTCAACTCTTCTTAGGAAACTGACAAGAACAGTAGCTCCTATTCAGTCCAATACACTGTACTTGCTGGGAAAAGACGCGAGTGCTATTTGCCCTGTGTATGGCAATGGAAGCGCAATAGTGACTTTCCTTACCAGAAAACAACTCTTGCTCGTAGGACCAGAAACTGCATGTGATTCAACTCTATTTAGGAATGGGAAACAAATGCTAGCTTGCCTTACAAAAACACACTCTGCTTTTAGAAAAGAGCACTCTTCTACTCTACTGTGTTTCCTATGGGGTCCGAAGAGTGAGCTTGCTCAGAACGAAAGAAGTGTGCTTCCTACACACACAACCATATCTAGTTCAATTCTGCTTAGGAACCTGACAAGAACAGTAGATCCTGTTCAGTCCAATACACTGTTCTTGCTGCGAACAGACGTGAGTGCTATTTGCACTGTGTCTGGCAATGGGAGTGCATTAGTGACTTTCCTTACCAGAAAACAACTCTTGCTTGTAGGACGAAAAACTGCATGTGATTCAACTCCATTTAGGACTGGGAAACAAATGCTAGCTCGCCTTACATGAAACACACTCTGCTTTTGAGAAAAGAGCACTCTTCTACTCTACTGTGTTTCCTATGGGGTCCAAAGACTGAGCTTGCTCAGAACAAAAGAACTGTGCTTCCTACACACACGGGCCATATCTAGTTCAACTCTGCTTAGGAAACAAACAACAACAGTAGCTCCTCTTCAGTCGAATACACAGTACTTGCCGGGAACAGACGCGAGTGCTATTTGCACTGTGTATGTCAATTGGAGCACAATAGTTACTTGTCTTACCAGAAAACAACTCTTGCTCGTAGGACAAAAAACTGCATATGACTCAACTTTATTTAGGACTGGGAAACAAACGCTAGCTCGACTTCCAAGAAAAACACTCTGGTTTGAGAAAAGAGCACTCTTCTACTCTACTGTGTTTCCTATGTGTTCCGAAAAGTGAGCTTGCTCAGAACAAAAAAACTGTGCTTCCTACACACACGGCCATATCTCGTTCAAGTCTGCTTAGGAACCTGACAAGAACAGTAGATCTTCTTCAGTCCAATACACTGTACTTGCTGGGAACAGACGCCAGAGCTATATGTCCCTTGTAGGGCAATGGCAGCGCAATAGTGACTCTTCTTACCAGAAAACAACTCTTGCTCGTAGGACCAGAAACTGCATGTGATTCAAATCCTTTTAGAACTGGGAAACAAACTCTAGCTCGCTTTACAAGAATCACACTCTGCTTTTGAGAAAAGAGCACTCTTCTACTCTACTGTGTTTCCTATAGGGCCAGAACAGTGAGCTTGCTCAGAAAAAAGGAACTGTACTTCCTAAACACACGGGCCATATCTAGTTCAACTCTGCTTAGGAAACTGAGAAGAACAGTAGCTCCTCTTCAGTCCAATACACTGTACTTCCTGGGAACAGATGAGAGTGCTATTTGCTCTGTGTGGCAAATGGATGGCAACAGTGACACTTCTTACAAGAAAACAACTCTTGCTAGTAGAACCAGAAACTGCAGGTGATTCAAATCCATTTCTGACTGGGAAACAAACATTAGCTCGCCTTACAAGAAACACACTCTGCTTTTGAGAAAAGAGCACTCTTCTACTCTTGTGTTTCCTATAGGGCCAGAACAGTGATCTTGCTGAGAACAAAAGAACTGTGCTTCCTACACACGGGCCATATCTACTTCAACTCTGCTCAGGATACTGACAAGAACAGAAGCTTCTATTCAGGCCAATACACTGTACTTGCTGGGAACAGAAGGGAGTGCAATTTGCACTGTGTGGCAAATGGATCACAAAAGTGACTCTTCTTACCAGAAAACAACTCTTGCTCTTAGGACCAGAAACTGCATGTGATTCAACTCCATTTCTGACTGGGAAACAAACACTAGCTCGCCTTACAAGAAACACACTCTGCTTTTCAGAAAAGAGCACTCTTCTACTCTACTGTGATTTTCATAGGGCCAGAACAGTGAGCTTGCTCAGAACAAAAGAACTGGGCTTCCTACACACACGGGCCATATCTATTTCAACTCTCCTTAGAAATCTGACAAGAACCGTAGCTTCTCTTCAGTCCAATACACTGTATTTGCTGGGAACAGACGCGAGTGCTTTTTGGTCTGTGTGGCAAATGGATTGCAATAGTGCCTCTTCTTACCAGAAAACAACTCTTGCTAGTAGGACCAGAAACTACATGTGATTCCACTTGATTTCTGACTGGGAAACAAACACTAGCTCGCCTTACAAGAAACACACTCTGCTTTTCAGAAAAGAGCACTCTTCTACTCTACTGTGTTTTCTATAGGGCCAGAACAGTGAGCTTGCTCAGAACGAAAGAACTGTGCTTCCTACACACACGGACCATATCTACTTCAACTCAGCTTAGGAAACTGACAAGAAGAGTAGCTTCTCTTCAGTCCAATACACTGTACTTGCTGGGAACAGACGGGAGTGCAATTTGCACTGTGTGGCAAATGGATCACAATAGTGACTCTTCTTACCAGAAAACAACTCTTGCTCTTAGGACCAGAAACTGCATGTGATTCAACTCCATTTCTGACTGGGAAACAAACACAAGCTCGCCTTTCAAGAAACACACTCTGCTTTTGAGAAAAGATCTCTCTTCTACTCTACTGTGTTTTCTATAGGGCCAGAACAGTGAGCTTGCTCAGAACAAAAGAACTGTGCTTGATACACATGGCCATATCTACTTCAACTCTGCTTAGGAAACTGACAAGAACAGTAGCTTCTCTTCAGTCCAATACACTGTACTTGCTGTGAACAGCACCGAGTGCTATTTGTACTGTGTAGCAAATGGATCACAATGGTGACTCTTCATACTAGAAAACAGCTCTTGCTTGTAGGACCAGAAACTGCATCTAATTCAACTCCATTTCTGTCTGGGAAACAAACACTAGGTCGCCTTACAAGAAACACACTCTGCTTTTGAGAAAAGAGCACTCTTCTACTCTACTGTGTTTCCTACCGGGCCAGAACAGTGAGCTTGCACAGAACTAAAGAACTGTGCTTCTTACACACACGGCCATATCTACTTCAACTCTGCTTAGGAAACTGACAAGAACAGTAGCTTCTCTTCAGTCCAATACACTGTACTTGCTGGGAACAGACGCTAGTGCTATTTGCACTGACTATGGCAATGGGAGGGCAATAGTGACTCTTCTTACCAGAAAACAACACTTGCTCTTAACCAGAAACTGCGTGTGATTCAACTCCATTTCTAACTGGGAAACAAACACTAGCCCGCCTTACAAGAAACACACTCTGCTTTTGAGAAAAGAGCACTCTTTTACTCTACTGTGTTTCCTACAGGGCCAGAACAGTGAGCTTGCTCAGAACAAGAGAACTGTGCTTCCTACACACATGGGCCATATCTAGTTCAACTTTGCTTAGAAAACTGACAAGAACAGTAGCTTCTCTTCAGTCCAATACACTGTACTTGCTGGGAACAGACGCGAGTGCTATTTGCACTGTGTATGGCAAAGGGAGCACATTAGTGACTCTTCTTACTAGAAAACAACTCTTGCTCTTAGGACCAGAAACTGCATGTGATTCCACTCCGTTTATGACTGGGAAACAAACACTAGCTCGCCTTACAAGAAACACACTCTTTTTTGAGAAAAAGAGCACTCTTCTACTCTACTGTGTTTCCTACAGGGCCAGAACAGTGAGCTTGCTGAGAACAAAAGAACTGTGCTTCCTACACACACGGGGCAGATCTACTTCAACTCTGCTTAAAAAACTGACAAGAACAGTAGCTTCTCTTCAGTCCAATGCACTGTACTTGCTGGGAACAGACGAGAGTGCTATTTGCTCTGTGTGGCAAATGGATCGCAACAGTGACACTTCTTACCATAAAACAACTCTTGCTAGTAGGACCAGAAACTGCAGGTGATTCAAATCCATTTCTGACTGGGAAACAAAGGTTAGATCGCCTTACAAGAAACACACTCTGCTTTTGAGAAAAGAGCACTCTTCTACCCTACTGTGTTTCCTATAGGGCCAGAACAGTGATCTTGCTCAGAACAAAAGAACTGTGCTTCCTACACACACGGGCCATATCTACTTCAACACTGCTAAGGAAACTGACAAGAACAGAAGCTTCTCTTCAGGCCAATACACTGTACTTGCTGGTAACAGAAGGGAGTGCAATTTGCACTGTGTGGCAAATGGATCACAAAAGTGACTCTTCTTACCAGAAAACAACTCTTGCTCTTAGGACCAAAAACTGCATGTGATTCAACTCCATTTCTGACTGGGAAACAAACACTAGCTCGCCTTACAAGAAACACACTCTGCTTTACAGAAAAGAGCACTCTTCTACTCTACTGTGTTTCCTAAGGGGTCCAAACAGTGACCTTGCAAAGAACAAAAGAACTGTGCTTCCTACACACAAGGACCATATGTAGTTCAACTCTGCTTAGGAAACTGACAAGAACAGTAGCTCCTCTTCAGTCCGATACACTGTACTTGCTGGGAACAGACGCGAGTGCTATTTGCACTGTGAATGGCAATGACAGCGCAATAGTGACTCTCCTTACCAGAAAACAACTCTTGCTCGTAGGAACACAAACTGCATGTGATTCAACGCCATTTAAGACTGGGAAACAAATGCTAGCTTGCCTTACAAGAAACACTCTCTGCTTTTTAGAAAAGAGCACTCTTCTACTCTACTGTGTTTCCTATGGGGTCCAAACAGTGAGCTTGCTCAGAAAAAAAGAACTGTGCTTCTACACACATGGACCATATCTAGTTCAACTCTGCTTAGGGAACTGACAAGAACAGTAGCTCCTATTCAGTCCGATACACTGTACTTGCTGGGAACAGACGCGAGTGCTATTTGCACTGTGTATGTCAAAGGGAGCGCAATAGTGACTTTCCTTACCAGAAAACAACTCTTGCTCGTAGGACCAGAAACTGCATGTGACTCAACCTCCATTTAGGACTGGGAAACAAACGATAGCTTGCCTAACAAAAAACACACTCTGCTTTTGAGAAAAGAGCACTCCTCTACTCTACTGTGTTTCCTTTTTGGGTCCGAACAGTGAGCTTGCTCAGAACAAAAGAACTGTGCTTCCTACACACACGGCCATATCTAGTTCAATTCTGCTTAGGAAACTGACAAGAACAGTAGATCCTCTTCAGTCCAATACACTGTAGTTGCTGCGAACAGATGCCAGTGCTATTTGTCATGTGTATGGCAATGGCAGCACAATAGTGAATCTTCTTACCAGAAAACAACTCTTGCTCGTAGTACCAGAAACTGCATGGGATTCAACTCCATTTAGGACTGGGAAACAAACTCTAGCTCGCCTTACAAGAAACACTCTCTGCTTTTTAGAAAAGAGCACTCTTCTACTCTACTGTGTTTCCTATGGGTTCCAAACAGTGAGCTTGCTCAGAACAAAAGAACTGTGCTTCCTACACACATGGACCATATCTAGTTCAACTCTGCTTAGGAAACTGACAAGAACAGTAGCTCCTGTTCAGTCCAATACACTGTACATGCTGGGAACAGACACGAGTGCTATTTGCACTGTGTATGGCATTTGGAGCACAATAGTGACTCTTCTTACCAGAAAACAACTCTTGCTCATAGGACCAAAAACTGCATGTGACTCAAATCCATTTAGGACTGGGAAACAAACGCGAGCTCGCCTTACAATAAACACACTCTGCTTTATAGAAAAGAGCACTCTTCTACTCTACGGTGTTTCCTATAGAGCCAGAACAGTGAGCTTGCTCAGAACATAATAACTGTGCTTCCTAAACACACGGGCCATATCTAGTTCAACTCTGCTTAGGAAACTGACAAGAACAGTAGCTCCTCTTCAGTCCGATACACTGTACTTGCTGGGAACAGACACGAGTGCTATTTGCACTGTGTATGGCAAAGGGAGCGCAATAGTGACTTTCCTTACCAGAAAACAACTCTTGCTCATAGGACAAAAAACTGCATGTGATTCAACTCCATTTAGGACTGGGAAACAAACGATAGCTTGCCTTACAAAAAACACACTCTGCTTTTGAGAAAAGAGCACTCTTCTACTCTACTGTGTTTTTTTGGGGGTCCGAACAGTGAGCTTGCTCAGAACAAAAGAACTGTGCTTCCTACACACAGGGCCATATCTAGTTCAATTCTGCTTAGGAACCTGACAAGAACAGTAGATCCTCTTCAGTCCAATACACTGTAGTTGCTGCGAACAGATGCCAGTGCTATTTGTCCTGTGTATGGCAATGGCAGCACAATAGTGAATCTTCTTACCAGAAAACAACTCTTGCTCGTAGTACCAGAAACTGCATGGGATTCAACTCCATTTTGGACTGCATAACAAACGATACCTCGCCTTACAAGAAACACACTCTGCTTTAGAGAAAAGAGCACTCTTCTACTCTACTGTGTTCCCTATGGGGTCCAAACAGTGAGATTGCTCAGAACAAAAGAACTGTTCTTCCTACACACACGGACCATATGTAGTTCAACTCTGCTTAGGAAACTGACAAGAACAGTAGCTCCTCTTCAGTCCGATACACTGTACTTGCTGGGAACAGACGCGAGTGCTATTTGCCCTGTGTATGGCAATGACAGCGCAATAGTGACTCTCCTTACCAGAAAACAACTCTTGCTCGTAGGAACACAAACTGCATGTGATTCAACGCCATTTAAGACTGGGAAACAAATGCTAGCTTGCCTTACCAGAAACACTCTCTGCTTTTTAGAAAAGAGCACTCTTCTACTCTACTGTGTTTCCTATGGGTTCCAAACAGTGAGCTTGCTCAGAACAAAAGAAGAGTGCTTCCTACACACATGGACCATATCTAGTTCAACTCTGCTTAGGAAACTGACAAGAACAGTAGCTCCTATTCAGTCCAATACACTGTACATGCTGGGAACAGACGCGAGAGCTATTTGCACTATGTATGGCAAGGGGAGCGCAATAGTGACTTTCCTTACCAGAAATCAACTCTTGCTCTTAAGACCCGAAACTGCATGTGATTCAACTCCATTTAGGACTAGGAAACAAGGGCTAGCCCGCCATACATCAAACACAATCTGCTTTTGAGAAAAGAGCACTCTTCTACTCTACTGTGTTTCCTATGTGTTCCGAAAAGTGAGCTTGCTCAGAACAAAAGAACTGTGCTTCCAAAACACACGGGCCATATCTAGTTCAACTCTGCTTAGGAAACTGACAAGAACAGTAGCTCCTCTTAAGTCCGATACACTGTAAATGCTGGGAACAGACGCGAGTGCTATTTGTACTGTGTATGGCAAAGGGAGCACAATAGTGACTTTCCTTACCAGAAAACAACTCTTGCTCGTAGGACCAGAAACTGCATGTGATTCAACTCCATTTAGGACTGGGAAACAAATGATAGCTTGCCTTACAAAAAACACACTCTGCTTTTGAGAAAAGAGCACTCTTCTACTCTACTGTGTTTCCTTTTGGGTCCGAACAGTGAGCTTGCTCAGAACAAAAGAACTGTGCTTCCTACACACATGGCCATATCTAGTTCAATTCTGCTTAGGAACCTGACAAGAACAGTAGATCCTCTTCAGTCCAATACACTGTAGTTGCTGCGAACAGATGCTAGTGATATTTGTCCTGTGTATAGGAATGGCAGCGCAATAGTGAATCTTCTTACCAGATAACAAGTCTTGCTCATAGGACCAAAAACTGCATGTGACTCAAATCCATTTAGGACTGGGAAACATACGCTAGCTCGCCTTACAAGAAACACACTCTGCTTTAGAGAAAAGAGCACTCTTCTACTCTACTGTGTTTCCTATGGGGTCCAAACAGTGAGCTTGCTCAGAACAAAAGAACTGTGCTTCTTACACACACGGACCATATGTAGTTCAACTCTGCTTAGGAAACTGACAAGAACAGTAGCTCCTCTTCAGTCCAATACACTGTACTTGCTGGGAACAGACGCGAGTGCTATTTGCACTGTGTATGGCAATGACAGCGCAATAGTGACTCTCCTTACCAGAAAACAACTCTTGCTCGTAGGAACACAAACTGCATGTGATTCAACGCCATTTGGGACTGGGAAACAAATGCTAGCTTGCCTTACAAGAAACACTCTCTGCTTTTTAGAAAAGAGTTCTCTTCTACTCTACTGTGTTTCCTATGGGTTCCAAACAGTGAGCTTGCTCAGAACAAAAAAACTGTGCTTCCTACACACATGGACCATATCTAGTTCAACTCTGCTTAGGAAACTGACAAGAATAGTAGCTCCTATTCAGTCCAATACACTGTACATGCTGGGAACAGACACGAGTGCTATTTGCACTGTGTATGGCATTTGGAGCACAATAGTGACTCTTCTTACCAGAAAACAACTCTTGCTCATAGGACCAAAAACTGCATGTGACTCAAATCCATTTAGGACTGGGAAACAAACGCGAGCTCGCCTTACAAGAAACACACTCTGCTTTATAGAAAAGAGCACTCTTCTACTCTACTGTGTTTCCTATAGGTCCAGAACAGTGAGCTTCCTCAGAACATAATAACTGTGCTTCCTAAACACACGGGCCATATCTAGTTCAACTCTGCTTAGGAAACTGACAAGAACAGTAGCTCCTCTTCAGTCCGATACACTGTACTTGCTGGGAACAGACGCGAGTGCTATTTGCACTGTGTATGGCAAAGGGAGCACATTAGTGACTTTCCTTACCAGAAAACAACTCTTGCTCGTAGGACCAGAAACTGCATGTGATTCAACTCCATTTAGGATTGGGAAACAAACGATAGCTTGCCTTACAAAAAACACACTCTGCTTTTGAGAAAAGAGCACTCTTCTACTCTACTGTGTTTCCTTTTGGGTCCGAACAGTGAGCTTGCTCAGAACAAAAGAACTGTGCTTCCTACACACACGGCCATATCTAGTTCAATTCTGCTTAGGAGCCTGAGAAGAACAGTAGATCCTCTTCAGTCCAATACACTGTAGTTGCTGCGAACAGATGCCAGTGCTATTTGTCCTGTGTATGGCAATGGCAGCGCAATTGTGAATCTTCTTACCAGAAAACAACTCCTGCTCGTAGGACCAGAAACTGCATGTGATTCCACTCCATTTAGGACAGGGAAACAAACGCTAGCTCGCCTTACAAGAAACACACTCTGCTTTAGAGAAAAGAGCACTCTTCTACTCTACTGTGTTTCCTATGGGGTCCAAACAGTGAGCTTGCTCAGAACAAAAGAACTGTGCTTCCTACACACAAGGACCATATGTAGTTCAACTCTTCTTAGGAAACTGACAAGAACAGTAGCTCCTATTCAGTCCAATACACTGTACTTGCTGGGAAAAGACGCGAGTGCTATTTGCCCTGTGTATGGCAATGGAAGCGCAATAGTGACTTTCCTTACCAGAAAACAACTCTTGCTCGTAGGACCAGAAACTGCATGTGATTCAACTCTATTTAGGAATGGGAAACAAATGCTAGCTTGCCTTACAAAAACACACTCTGCTTTTAGAAAAGAGCACTCTTCTACTCTACTGTGTTTCCTATGGGGTCCGAAGAGTGAGCTTGCTCAGAACGAAAGAAGTGTGCTTCCTACACACACAACCATATCTAGTTCAATTCTGCTTAGGAACCTGACAAGAACAGTAGATCCTGTTCAGTCCAATACACTGTTCTTGCTGCGAACAGACGTGAGTGCTATTTGCACTGTGTCTGGCAATGGGAGTGCATTAGTGACTTTCCTTACCAGAAAACAACTCTTGCTTGTAGGACGAAAAACTGCATGTGATTCAACTCCATTTAGGACTGGGAAACAAATGCTAGCTCGCCTTACATGAAACACACTCTGCTTTTGAGAAAAGAGCACTCTTCTACTCTACTGTGTTTCCTATGGGGTCCAAAGACTGAGCTTGCTCAGAACAAAAGAACTGTGCTTCCTACACACACGGGCCATATCTAGTTCAACTCTGCTTAGGAAACAAACAACAACAGTAGCTCCTCTTCAGTCGAATACACAGTACTTGCCGGGAACAGACGCGAGTGCTATTTGCACTGTGTATGTCAATTGGAGCACAATAGTTACTTGTCTTACCAGAAAACAACTCTTGCTCGTAGGACAAAAAACTGCATATGACTCAACTTTATTTAGGACTGGGAAACAAACGCTAGCTCGACTTCCAAGAAAAACACTCTGGTTTTGAGAAAAGAGCACTCTTCTACTCTACTGTGTTTCCTATGTGTTCCGAAAAGTGAGCTTGCTCAGAACAAAAAAACTGTGCTTCCTACACACACGGCCATATCTCGTTCAAGTCTGCTTAGGAACCTGACAAGAACAGTAGATCTTCTTCAGTCCAATACACTGTACTTGCTGGGAACAGACGCCAGAGCTATATGTCCCTTGTAGGGCAATGGCAGCGCAATAGTGACTCTTCTTACCAGAAAACAACTCTTGCTCGTAGGACCAGAAACTGCATGTGATTCAACTCCTTTTAGAACTGGGAAACAAACTCTAGCTCGCTTTACAAGAATCACACTCTGCTTTTGAGAAAAGAGCACTCTTCTACTCTACTGTGTTTCCTATAGGGCCAGAACAGTGAGCTTGCTCAGAAAAAAGGAACTGTACTTCCTAAACACACGGGCCATATCTAGTTCAACTCTGCTTAGGAAACTGAGAAGAACAGTAGCTCCTCTTCAGTCCAATACACTGTACTTCCTGGGAACAGATGAGAGTGCTATTTGCTCTGTGTGGCAAATGGATGGCAACAGTGACACTTCTTACAAGAAAACAACTCTTGCTAGTAGAACCAGAAACTGCAGGTGATTCAAATCCATTTCTGACTGGGAAACAAACATTAGCTCGCCTTACAAGAAACACACTCTGCTTTTGAGAAAAGAGCACTCTTCTACTCTTGTGTTTCCTATAGGGCCAGAACAGTGATCTTGCTGAGAACAAAAGAACTGTGCTTCCTACACACGGGCCATATCTACTTCAACTCTGCTCAGGATACTGACAAGAACAGAAGCTTCTCTTCAGGCCAATACACTGTACTTGCTGGGAACAGAAGGGAGTGCAATTTGCACTGTGTGGCAAATGGATCACAAAAGTGACTCTTCTTACCAGAAAACAACTCTTGCTCTTAGGACCAGAAACTGCATGTGATTCAACTCCATTTCTGACTGGGAAACAAACACTAGCTCGCCTTACAAGAAACACACTCTGCTTTTCAGAAAAGAGCACTCTTCTACTCTACTGTGATTTTCATAGGGCCAGAACAGTGAGCTTGCTCAGAACAAAAGAACTGGGCTTCCTACACACACGGGCCATATCTATTTCAACTCTCCTTAGAAATCTGACAAGAACCGTAGCTTCTCTTCAGTCCAATACACTGTATTTGCTGGGAACAGACGCGAGTGCTTTTTGGTCTGTGTGGCAAATGGATTGCAATAGTGCCTCTTCTTACCAGAAAACAACTCTTGCTAGTAGGACCAGAAACTACATGTGATTCCACTTGATTTCTGACTGGGAAACAAACACTAGCTCGCCTTACAAGAAACACACTCTGCTTTTCAGAAAAGAGCACTCTTCTACTCTACTGTGTTTTCTATAGGGCCAGAACAGTGAGCTTGCTCAGAACGAAAGAACTGTGCTTCCTACACACACGGACCATATCTACTTCAACTCAGCTTAGGAAACTGACAAGAAGAGTAGCTTCTCTTCAGTCCAATACACTGTACTTGCTGGGAACAGACGGGAGTGCAATTTGCACTGTGTGGCAAATGGATCACAATAGTGACTCTTCTTACCAGAAAACAACTCTTGCTCTTAGGACCAGAAACTGCATGTGATTCAACTCCATTTCTGACTGGGAAACAAACACAAGCTCGCCTTTCAAGAAACACACTCTGCTTTTGAGAAAAGATCTCTCTTCTACTCTACTGTGTTTTCTATAGGGCCAGAACAGTGAGCTTGCTCAGAACAAAAGAACTGTGCTTGATACACATGGCCATATCTACTTCAACTCTGCTTAGGAAACTGACAAGAACAGTAGCTTCTCTTCAGTCCAATACACTGTACTTGCTGTGAACAGCACCGAGTGCTATTTGTACTGTGTAGCAAATGGATCACAATGGTGACTCTTCATACTAGAAAACAGCTCTTGCTTGTAGGACCAGAAACTGCATCTAATTCAACTCCATTTCTGTCTGGGAAACAAACACTAGGTCGCCTTACAAGAAACACACTCTGCTTTTGAGAAAAGAGCACTCTTCTACTCTACTGTGTTTCCTACCGGGCCAGAACAGTGAGCTTGCACAGAACTAAAGAACTGTGCTTCTTACACACACGGCCATATCTACTTCAACTCTGCTTAGGAAACTGACAAGAACAGTAGCTTCTCTTCAGTCCAATACACTGTACTTGCTGGGAACAGACGCTAGTGCTATTTGCACTGACTATGGCAATGGGAGGGCAATAGTGACTCTTCTTACCAGAAAACAACACTTGCTCTTAACCAGAAACTGCGTGTGATTCAACTCCATTTCTAACTGGGAAACAAACACTAGCCCGCCTTACAAGAAACACACTCTGCTTTTGAGAAAAGAGCACTCTTTTACTCTACTGTGTTTCCTACAGGGCCAGAACAGTGAGCTTGCTCAGAACAAGAGAACTGTGCTTCCTACACACATGGGCCATATCTAGTTCAACTTTGCTTAGAAAACTGACAAGAACAGTAGCTTCTCTTCAGTCCAATACACTGTACTTGCTGGGAACAGACGCGGGTGCTATTTGCACTGTGTATGGCAAAGGGAGCACATTAGTGACTCTTCTTACTAGAAAACAACTCTTGCTCTTAGGACCAGAAACTGCATGTGATTCCACTCCGTTTATGACTGGGAAACAAACACTAGCTCGCCTTACAAGAAACACACTCTTTTTTGAGAAAAGAGCACTCTTCTACTCTACTGTGTTTCCTACAGGGCCAGAACAGTGAGCTTGCTGAGAACAAAAGAACTGTGCTTCCTACACACACGGGGCAGATCTACTTCAACTCTGCTTAAAAAACTGACAAGAACAGTAGCTTCTCTTCAGTCCAATGCACTGTACTTGCTGGGAACAGACGAGAGTGCTATTTGCTCTGTGTGGCAAATGGATCGCAACAGTGACACTTCTTACCATAAAACAACTCTTGCTAGTAGGACCAGAAACTGCAGGTGATTCAAATCCATTTCTGACTGGGAAACAAAGGTTAGATCGCCTTACAAGAAACACACTCTGCTTTTGAGAAAAGAGCACTCTTCTACCCTACTGTGTTTCCTATAGGGCCAGAACAGTGATCTTGCTCAGAACAAAAGAACTGTGCTTCCTACACACACGGGCCATATCTACTTCAACACTGCTAAGGAAACTGACAAGAACAGAAGCTTCTCTTCAGGCCAATACACTGTACTTGCTGGTAACAGAAGGGAGTGCAATTTGCACTGTGTGGCAAATGGATCACAAAAGTGACTCTTCTTACCAGAAAACAACTCTTGCTCTTAGGACCAAATACTGCATGTGATTCAACTCCATTTCTGACTGGGAAACAAACACTAGCTCGCCTTACAAGAAACACACTCTGCTTTACAGAAAAGAGCACTCTTCTACTCTACTGTGTTTCCTAAGGGGTCCAAACAGTGACCTTGCAAAGAACAAAAGAACTGTGCTTCCTACACACAAGGACCATATGTAGTTCAACTCTGCTTAGGAAACTGACAAGAACAGTAGCTCCTCTTCAGTCCGATACACTGTACTTGCTGGGAACAGACGCGAGTGCTATTTGCACTGTGTATGGCAATGACAGCGCAATAGTGACTCTCCTTACCAGAAAACAACTCTTGCTCGTAGGAACACAAACTGCATGTGATTCAACGCCATTTAAGACTGGGAAACAAATGCTAGCTTGCCTTACAAGAAACACTCTCTGCTTTTTAGAAAAGAGCACTCTTCTACTCTACTGTGTTTCCTATGGGGTCCAAACAGTGAGCTTGCTCAGAAAAAAAGAACTGTGCTTCCTACACACATGGACCATATCTAGTTCAACTCTGCTTAGGGAACTGACAAGAACAGTAGCTCCTATTCAGTCCGATACACTGTACTTGCTGGGAACAGACGCGAGTGCTATTTGCACTGTGTATGTCAAAGGGAGCGCAATAGTGACTTTCCTTACCAGAAAACAACTCTTGCTCGTAGGACCAGAAACTGCATGTGACTCAACTCCATTTAGGACTGGGAAACAAACGATAGCTTGCCTTACAAAAAACACACTCTGCTTTTGAGAAAAGAGCACTCCTCTACTCTACTGTGTTTCCTTTTTGGGTCCGAACAGTGAGCTTGCTCAGAACAAAAGAACTGTGCTTCCTACACACACGGCCATATCTAGTTCAATTCTGCTTAGGAAACTGACAAGAACAGTAGATCCTCTTCAGTCCAATACACTGTAGTTGCTGCGAACAGATGCCAGTGCTATTTGTCATGTGTATGGCAATGGCAGCACAATAGTGAATCTTCTTACCAGAAAACAACTCTTGCTCGTAGTACCAGAAACTGCATGGGATTCAACTCCATTTAGGACTGGGAAACAAACTCTAGCTCGCCTTACAAGAAACACACTCTGCTTTAGAGAAAAGAGCACTCTTCTACTCCACTGTGTTTCCTATGGGGTCCAAACAGTGAGCTTGCTCAGAACAAAAGAACTGTGCTTCCTACACACACGGACCATATGTAGTTCAACTCTGCTTAGGAAACTGACAAGAACAGTAGCTCCTCTTCAGTCCTATACCCTGTACTTGCTGGGAAGAGACGCGAGTGCTATTTGCACTGTGTATGGCAATGACAGCGCAATAGTGACTCTCCTTACCAGAAAACAACTCTTGCTCGTAGGAACACAAACTGCATGTGATTCAACGCCATTTAGGACTGGGAAACAAATGCTAGCTTGCCTTACAAGAAACACTCTCTGCTTTTTAGAAAAGAGCACTCTTCTACTCTACTGTGTTTCCTATGGGTTCCAAACAGTGAGCTTGCTCAGAACAAAAGAACTGTGCTTCCTACACACATGGACCATATCTAGTTCAACTCTGCTTAGGAAACTGACAAGAACAGTAGCTCCTGTTCAGTCCAATACACTGTACATGCTGGGAACAGACACGAGTGCTATTTGCACTGTGTATGGCATTTGGAGCACAATAGTGACTCTTCTTACCAGAAAACAACTCTTGCTCATAGGACCAAAAACTGCATGTGACTCAAATCCATTTAGGACTGGGAAACAAACGCGAGCTCGCCTTACAATAAACACACTCTGCTTTATAGAAAAGAGCACTCTTCTACTCTACGGTGTTTCCTATAGAGCCAGAACAGTGAGCTTGCTCAGAACATAATAACTGTGCTTCCTAAACACACGGGCCATATCTAGTTCAACTCTGCTTAGGAAACTGACAAGAACAGTAGCTCCTCTTCAGTCCGATACACTGTACTTGCTGGGAACAGACACGAGTGCTATTTGCACTGTGTATGGCAAAGGGAGCACAATAGTGACTTTCCTTACCAGAAAACAACTCTTGCTCATAGGACAAAAAACTGCATGTGATTCAACTCCATTTAGGACTGGGAAACAAACGATAGCTTGCCTTACAAAAAACACACTCTGCTTTTGAGAAAAGAGCACTCTTCTACTCTACTGTGTTTTTTTGGGGGTCCGAACAGTGAGCTTGCTCAGAACAAAAGAACTGTGCTTCCTACACACAGGGCCATATCTAGTTCAATTCTGCTTAGGAACCTGACAAGAACAGTAGATCCTCTTCAGTCCAATACACTGTAGTTGCTGCGAACAGATGCCAGTGCTATTTGTCCTGTGTATGGCAATGGCAGCACAATAGTGAATCTTCTTACCAGAAAACAACTCTTGCTCGTAGTACCAGAAACTGCATGGGATTCAACTCCATTTTGGACTGCATAACAAACGATACCTCGCCTTACAAGAAACACACGCTGCTTTAGAGAAAAGAGCACTCTTCTACTCTACTGTGTTTCCTATGGGGTCCAAACAGTGAGATTGCTCAGAACAAAAGAACTGTTCTTCCTACACACACGGACCATATGTAGTTCAACTCTGCTTAGGAAACTGACAAGAACAGTAGCTCCTCTTCAGTCCGATACACTGTACTTGCTGGGAACAGACGCGAGTGCTATTTGCCCTGTGTATGGCAATGACAGCGCAATAGTGACTCTCCTTACCAGAAAACAACTCTTGCTCGTAGGAACACAAACTGCATGTGATTCAACGCCATTTAAGACTGGGAAACAAATGCTAGCTTGCCTTACCAGAAACACTCTCTGCTTTTTAGAAAAGAGCACTCTTCTACTCTACTGTGTTTCCTATGGGTTCCAAACAGTGAGCTTGCTCAGAACAAAAGAAGAGTGCTTCCTACACACATGGACCATATCTAGTTCAACTCTGCTTAGGAAACTGACAAGAACAGTAGCTCCTATTCAGTCCAATACACTGTACATGCTGGGAACAGACGCGAGTGCTATTTGCACTGTGTATGGCATTTAGAGCACAATAGTGACTCTTCTTACCAGAAAACAACTCTTGCTCATAGGACCAAAAACTGCATGTGACTCAAATCCATTTAGGACTGGGAAACATACGCGAGCTCGCCTTACAAGAAACACACTCTGCTTTATAGAAAAGAGCACTCTTCTACTCTAATGTGTTTCCTATAGGTCCAGAACAGTGAGCTTGCTCAGAACATAATAACTGTGCTTCCTAAACACGCGGGCCATATCTAGTTCAACTCTGCTTAGGAAACTGACAAGAACAGTAGCTCCTCTTCAGTGCAATACACTGTAGTTGCTGCGAACAGATGCCAGTGCTATTTGTCCTGTGTATGGCAATGGCAGCACAATAGTGAATCTTCTTACCAGAAAACAACTCTTGCTCGTAGTACCAGAAACTGCATGGGATTCAACTCCATTTAGGACTGCGGAACAAACGATACCTCGCCTTACAAGAAACACACTCTGCTTTAGAGAAAAGAGCACTCTTCTACTCTACTGTGTTTCCTATGGCTTCCAAACAGTGAGCTTGCTCAGAACAAAAGAACTGTTCTTCCTACACACACGGACCATATGTAGTTCAACTCTGCTTAGGAAACTGACAAGAACAGTAGCTCCTCTTCAGTCCGATACACTGTACTTGCTGGGAACAGACGCGAGTGCTATTTGCACTGTGTATGGCAATGACAGCGCAATAGTGACTCTCCTTACCAGAAAACAACTCTTGCTCGTAGGAACACAAACTGCATGTGATTCAACGCCATTTAAGACTGGGAAACAAATGCTAGCTTGCCTTACAAGAAACACTCTCTGCTTTTTAGAAAAGAGCACTCTTCTACTCTACTGTGTTTCCTGTGGGTTCCAAACAGTGAGCTTGCTCAGAACAAAAGAACTGTGCTTCCTACACACATGGACCATATCTAGTTCAACTCTGCTTAGGAAACTGACAAGAATAGTAGCTCCTATTCAGTCCAATACACTGTACATGCTGGGAACAGACGCGAGTGCTATTTGCACTGTGTATGGCATTTAGAGCACAATAGTGACTCTTCTTACCAGAAAACAACTCTTGCTCATAGGACCAAAAACTGCATGTGACTCAAATCCATTTAGGACTGGGAAACAAACGCGAGCTCGCCTTACAAGAAACACACTCTGCTTTATAGAAAAGAGCACTCTTCTACTCTAATGTTTTTCCTATATGTCCAGAACAGTGAGCTTGCTCAGAACATAATAACTGTTCTTCCTAAACACACGGGCCATATCTAGTTCAACTCTGCTTAGGAAACTGACAAGAACAGTAGCTCCTCTTCAGTCCGATACACTGTACTTGCTGGGAACAGACGCGAGTGCTATTTGCACTGTGTATGGCAAAGGGAGCTCAATAGTGACTTTCCTTACCAGAAAACAACTCTTGCTCGTAGGACCAGAAACTGCATGTGATTCAACTCCATTTAGGACTGGGAAACAAACGATAGCTTGTCTTACAAAAAACACACTCTGCTTTTGAGAAAAGAGCACTCTTCTACTCTACTGTGTTTCCTTTTGGGTCCGAACAGTGAGCTTGCTCAGAACAAAAGAACTGTGCTTCCTACACACACGGCCATATCTAGTTCAATTCTGCTTAGGAACCTGACAAGAACAGTAGATCCTCTTCAGTCCAATACACTGTAGTTGCTGCGAACAGATGCCAGTGCTATTTTTCCTGTGTATGGCAATGGCAGCGCAATAGTGAATCTTCTTACCAGAAAACAACTCTTGCTCATAGGACCAAAAACTGCATGTGACTAAAATCCATTTAGGACTGGTAAACAAACGCGAGCTCGCCTTAAAAGAAACACACTCTGCTTTAGAGAAAAGAGCACTCTTCTACTCCACTGTGTTTCCAATGGTATCCAAACAGTGAGCTTGCTCATTACAAAAGAACTGTGCTTCCTACACACACGGACCATATGTAGTTCAACTCTGCTTAGGAAACTGACAAGAACAGTAGCTCCTCTTCAGTCCGATACACTGTACTTGCTGGGAACAGACGCGAGTGCTATTTGCACTGTGTATGGCAATGACAGGGCAATAGTGACTCTCCTTACCAGAAAACAACTCTTGCTCATAGGAACACAAACTGCATGTGATTCAAAGCCATTTAGGACTGGGAAACAAATGCTAGCTTGCCTTACAAGAAACACTTTCTGCTTTTTAGAAAAGAGCACTCTTCTACTCTACTGTGTTTCCTATGGGTTCCAAACAGTGAGCTTGCTCAGAACAAAAGAACTGTGCTTCCTACACACATGGATCATATCTAGTTCAACTCTGCTTAGGAAACTGACAAGAACAGTAGCTCCTATTCAGTCCAATACACTGTACATGCTGGGAACAGACACGAGTGCTATTTGCACTGTGTATGGCATTTGGAGCACAATAGTGACTCTTCTTACCAGAAAACAACTCTTGCTCATAGGACCAAAAACTGCATGTGACTCAAATCCATTTAGGACTGGGAAACAAACGCGAGCTCGCCTTACAAGAAACACACTCTGCTTTATAGAAAAGACCACTCTTCTACTCTACTGTGTTTCCTGTAGGTCCAGAACAGTGAGCTTGCTCAGAACATAATAACTGTGCTTCCTAAACACACGGGCAATATCTAGTTCAACTCTGCTTAGGAAGCTAACAAGAACAGTAGCTCCTCTTCAGTCCGATACACTGTACTTGCTGGGAACAGACGCGAGTGCTATTTGCACTGTGTATGGCAAAGGGAGCACAATAGTGACTTTCCTTACCAGAAAACAACTCTTGCTCATAGGACAAAAAACTGCATGTGATTCAACTCCATTTAGGACTGGGAAACAAACGATAGCTTGCCTTACAAAAAACACACTCTGCTTTTGAGAAAAGAGCACTCTTCTACTCTATTGTGTTTCCTTTTGGGTCCGAACAGTGAGCTTGCTCAGAACAAAAGAAATGTGCTTCCTACACACACGGCCATATCTAGTTCAATTCTGCTTAGGAACCTGACAAGAACAGTAGATCCTCTTCAGTCCAATACCCTGTAGTTGCTGCGAACAGATGCCAGTGCTATTTGTCCTGTGTATGGCAATGGCAGCGCAATAGTGAATCTTCTTACCAGAAAACAACTCTTGCTTGTAGTACCAGAAACTGCATGTGATTCAACTCCATTTAGAACTGGGAAACAAATGCTAGCTCGCCTTACATGAAACACACTCTGCTTTTGAGAAAAGAGCACTCTTCTACTCTACTGTGTTTCCTATGGGGTCCAAACAGTGGGCTTGCTCAGAACAAAAGAACTGTGCTTCCTACACACACGGGCCATATCTAGTTCAACTCTGCTTAGGAAACAAACAAGAACAGTAGCTCCTCTTCAGTTGAATACACTGTACTTGCGGGGAAGAGACGTGAGTGCTATTTGCACTATGTATGGCAATTGGAGCACAATAGTGACTTCTCTTACCAGAAAACAACTCTTTCTCGTAGGACTAAAAACTGCATGTGACTCAACTTTATTTAGGACTGGGAAACAAACGCTAGCTCGACTTCCAAGAAAAACACTCTGCTTTTGAGAAAAGAGCACTCTTCTACTCTACTGTGTTTCCTATGTGTTCCGAAAAGTGAACTTGCTCAGAACAAAAAAACAGTGCTTCCTACACACACGGCCATATCTCGTTCAAGTCTGCTTAGGAACCTGACAAGAACAGTAGATCTTCTTCAGTCCAATACACTGTACTTGCTGGGAACAGACGTAAGTGCTATATGTCCTGTGTAGGGCAATGGCAGCGCAATAGTGACTCTGCTTTCCAGAAAACAACTCTTGCTCGTAGGACCAGAAACTGCATGTGATTCAACTCCATTTAGGACTGGGAAACAAATTCTAGCTCGCTTTACAAGAAACACACTCTGCTTTTGAGAAAAGAGCACTCTTCTACTCTACTGTGTTTCGTATAGGGCCAGAACAGTGAGCTTGCTCAGAAAAAAGGAACTGTACTTCCTAAACACACGGGCAATATCTAGTTCAACTCTGCTTAGGAAACTGGGAAGAACAGTAGCTCCTCTTCAGTCCAATACACTGTACTTGCTGGGAACAGACGGGAAGGCTATTTGCAGTGTGTATGGCAATGGGAGCGCAATAGTGACTTTCCTTACCAGTAAACAACTCTTGCTCGTAGGACCAGAAACTGCATGTGATTCCACTCCATTTAGGACTGGGAAACAAACGCTAGCTCGCCTTACAAGAAACACACTCTGCTTTAGAGAAAAGAGCACTCTTCTACTCTACTGTGTTTCCTATGGGGTCCAAACAGTGAGCTTGTTCAGAACAAAAGAACTATGCTTCCTACACACACGGACCATATCTAGTTCAACTCTGCTTAGGAAACTGACAAGAACAGTAGCTCCTATTCAGTCCAATACACTGTACTTGCTGGGAAAAGACGCGAGTGCTATTTGTCTTGTGTAGGGCAATGGGAGCACAATAGTGACTTTCCTTACCAGAAAACAACTCTTGTCCATAGGACCAGAAACTGCATGTGATTCAACTCCATTTAGGACTAGGAAACAAACGCTAGCTCGCCTTACAAAAAAACACTCTGCTTTTGAGAATAGAGCACTCTTCTACTCTACTGTGTTTCCTGTAGGGCCAGAACAGTGAGCTTGCTCAGAACAAAAGAACTGTGCTTCCTACACACGGGCCATATCTAGTTCCACTCTGCTTAGGAAACTGACAAGAACGGTAGCTCCTCTTCAGTCCGATACACTGTACTTGCTGGGAACAGACGCGAGAGCTATTTGCACTATGTATGGCAAGGGGAGCGCAATAGTGACTTTCCTTACCAGAAATCAACTCTTGCTCTTAAGACCAGAAACTGCATGTGATTCAACTCCATTTTGGACTAGGAAACAAGTGCTAGCCCGCCTTACATGAAACACACTCTGCTTTTGAGAAAAGAGCACTCTTCTACTCTACTGTGTTTCCTATGTGTTCCGAAAAGTGAGCTTGCTCAGAACAAAAGAACTGTGCTTCCTACACACAAGGCCATATCTAGTTCAAGTCTGCTTAGGAACCTGACAAGAACAGTAGATCCTCTTCAGTCCAATACACTGTACTTGCTGGGAACAGACGCCAGGGCTATTTGTCCTGTGTATGGCAATGGCAGCGCAATAGTGACTCTTCTTACCAGAAAAAAACTCTTGCTCGTAGGACCAGAAACTGCATTTGATTCAACTCCATTTAGGACTGGGAAACAAATGCTAGCTCGCCTTACATGAAACACACTCTGCTTTTGAGAAAAGAGCACTCTTCTATTCTACTGTGTTTCCTATGGGGTCCGAAAAGAGAGCTTGCTCAGAACGAAAGAACTGTGCTTCCTACACACACGGGCCATATCTAGTTCAACTCTGCTTAGGAAACTGACAAGAACAGTAGCTCCTCTTCAGTCCAATACACTTTACTTGCAGGGAACAGACGCGAGTGGTATTTGCACTGTGTATGGCAATTGGAGCACAATAGTGACTCGTCTTACCAGAAAACAACTCTTGCTCGTAGGACAAAAAACTGCATGTGAATCAAGTCCATTTAGGACTGGGAAACAAACGCTATCTCGACTTACAAGAAACACAATCTGCTTTTGAGAAAAGAGCACTCTTCTACTCTACTGTGTTTTTTATGGGGTCCGAACAGTGAGCTTGCTCAGAAAAAAAGAACTGTGCTTCCTACACACACGGCCATATCTAGTTCAATTCTGCTTACGAACCTTACAAGAACAGTAGATCCTCTTCAGTCCAATACACTGTACTTGCTGGGAACAGACGCCAGTGCTATTTGTCCTGTGTATGGCAATGGCAGCGCAATAGTGACTCTTCTTACCAGAAAACAACTCTTGCTTGTAGGACCAGAAACTGCATGTGATTCAACTCCATTTAGGACTGGGAAACAAAAGCTGGCTCACCTTACAAGAAACACACTCTGCTTTAGAGAAAAGAGCACTCTTCTACTCTACTGTGTGTCCTATAGGGCCAGAACAGTGAGCTTGCTCAGAACATAATAACTGTGCTTCCTAAACACACGGGCCATATGTAGTTCAACTCTGCTTAGGAAACTGACAAGAACAGTAGCTCCTCTTCAGTCCGATTCACTGTACTTGCTGGGAACAGACGCGAGTGCTATTTGCACTGTGTATGGCAAAGGGAGCAAAATAGTGACTTTCCTTACCAGAAAACAACTCTTGCTCGTAGGACCAGAAACTGCATGTGATTCAACGCCATTTAGGACTGGGAAACAAATGCTAGCTCGCCTTACAAGAAACACTCTCTGCTTTTTAGAAAAGAGCACTCTTCTACTCTACTGTGTTTCCTATGGGTTCCAAACAGTGAGCTTGCTCAGAACAAAAGAAGTGTGTTTCCTACACACATGGACCATATCTAGTTCAACTCTGCTTAGGAAACTGACAAGAACAGTAGCTCCTTTTCAGTCCAATACACTGTACATGCTGGGAAGAGACGCGAGTGCTATTTGCACTGTGTATGGCATTTGGAGCACAATAGTGACTCTTCTTACCAGAAAACAACTCTTGCTCATAGGACCAAAAACTGCATGTGACTCAAATCCATTTAGGACTGGGAAACAAACGTGAGCTCGCCTTACAAGAAACACACTCTGCTTTATAGAAAAGAGCACTCTTCTACTCTACTGTGTTTCCTATAGGGCCAGAACATTGAGCTTACTCAGAACATAATAACTGTTCTTCCTAAACACACGGGCCATATCTAGTTCAACTCTGCTTAGGAAACTGACAAGAACAGTAGGTCCTCTTCAGTCCGATACACTGTACTTGCTGGGAACAGACGCGAGTGCTATTTGCACTGTGTATGGCAAAGGGAGCGCAATAGTGACTTTCCTTACCAGAAAACAACTCTTGCTCATAGGACCAGAAACTGCATGTGATTCAACTCCATTTAGGACTGGGAAACAAACGATAGCTTGCCTTACAAAAAACACACTCTGCTTTTGATAAAAGAGCACTCTTCTACTCTACTGTGTTTCCTTTTGGGTCCGAACACTGAGCTTGCTCAGAACAAAAGAACTGTGCTTCCTACACACAAGGACCATATGTAGTTCAATTCTGCTTAGGAACCTGACAAGAACAGTAGATCCTCTTCAGTCCAATACACTGTAGTTGCTGTGAACAGATGCCATGCTATTTGTCCTGTGTATGGCAATGGCAGCGCAATGGTGAATCTTCTTACCAGAAAACAACTCTTGCTCATAGGACCAAAAACTGCATGTGACTCAAATCCATTTAAGACTGGGAAACAAACGCGAGCTCGCCTTACACGAAACACACTCTGCTTTAGAGAAAAGAGCACTCTTCTACTCCACTGTGTTTCCTATGGGATCCAAACAGTGAGCTTGCTCAGAACAAAAGAACTGTGCTTCCTACACACACGGACCATATGTAGTTCAACTCTGCTTAGGAAACTGACAAGAACAGTAGCTCCTCTTCAGTCCGATACACTGTACTTGCTGGGAAGAGACGCGAGTGCTATTTGCACTGTGTATGGCAATGACAGCGCAATAGTGACTCTCCTTACCAGAAAACAACTCTTGCTCATAGGAACACAAACTGCATGTGATTCAACCCCATTTAGGACTGGGAAACAAATGCTAGCTTGCCTTACAAGAAACACTCTCTGCTTTTTAGAAAAGAGCACTCTTCTACTCTAATGTGTTTCCTATGGATTCCAAACAGTGATCTTGCTCAAAACAAAAGAACTGTGCTTCCTACACACATGGACCATATCTAGTTCAACTCTGCTTAGGAAACTGACAAGAACAGTAGCTCCTATTCAGTCCAATACACTGTACATGCTGGGAACAGACACGAGTGCTATTTGCACTGTGTATGGCATTTGGAGCACAATAGTGACTCTTCTTACCAGAAAACAACTCTTGCTCATAGGACCAAAAACTGCATGTGACTCAAATCCATTTAGGACTGGGAAACAAACGCGAGCTCGCCTTAAAAGAAACACACTCTGCTTTATAGAAAAGACCACTCTTCTACTCTACTGTGTTTCCTATAGGGCCAGAACAGTGAGCTTGCTCAGAACATAATAACTGTGCTTCCTAAACACACGGGCCATATTTAGTTCAACTCTGCTTAGGAAACTGACAAGAACAGTAGCTCCTCTTCAGTCCGATACACTGTACTTGCTGGGAACAGACGCGAGTGCTATTTGCACTGTGTATGGCAAAGGGAGCACAATAGTGACTTTCCTTACCAGAAAACAACTCTTGCTCATAGGACAAAAAACTGCATGTGATTCAACTCCATTTAGGACTGGGAAACAAACGATAGCTTGCCTTACAAAAAACACACTCTGCTTTTGAGAAAAGAGCACTCTTCTACTCTATTGTGTTTCCTTTTGGGTCCGAACAGTGAGCTTGCTCAGAACAAAAGAAATGTGCTTCCTACACACACGGCCATATCTAGTTCAATTCTGCTTAGGAACCTGACAAGAACAGTAGATCCTCTTCAGTCCAATACACTGTAGTTGCTGCGAACAGATGCCAGTGCTATTTGTCCTGTGTATGGCAATGGCAGCGCAATAGTGAATCTACTTACCAGAAAACAACTCTTGCTTGTAGTACCAGAAACTGCATGTGATTCAACTCCATTTAGGACTGGGAAACAAACGCTAGCTTGCCTTACAAGAAACACACTCTGCTTTTGAGAAAAGAGCACTCTTCTACTCTAACTGTGTTTCCTATAGGGCCAGAACAGTGAGCTTGCTCAGAACATAAGAACGGTGCTTCCTACACACACGGGCCATATCTAGTTCAACTCTGCTTAGGAAACTGACAAGAACAGTAGCTCCTCTTCAGTCCGATACACTGTACTTGTTGGGAACAGACGCGAGTGCTATTTGCACTGTCTATTGCAATGGGAGCACAATAGTGACTCTCCTTACCAGAAAAAAACTCTTGCTCGTAGGACCAGAAACTGCATGTGATTCAACTCCATTTAGGACTGGGAAACAAATGCTAGCTCGGATTACAAGAAACACACTCTGCTTTTGAGAAAAGAGCACTCTTCTACTCTACTGTGTTTCCTTTTGGGTCCGAACAGTGAGCTTGCTCAGAACAAAAGAACTGTGCTTTCTACACACACGGGCCATATCTAGTTCAACTCTGCTTAGGAAACAAACATGAACAGTAGCTCCTCTTCAGTCCGATACACTGTACTTGTGGGGAACAGACGGGAGTGCTATTTGCACTTTGTATGGCATTGGAGCACAATAGTGACTCGTCTTACCAGAAAACAACTCTTGCTCATAGGACAAAAAACTGCATGTGACTCAACTCCATTTAGGACTGGGAAACAAACGCTAGCTCGACTTCCAAGAAACACACTCTGCTTTTGAGAAAAGAGCACTCTTCTACTCTACTGTGTTTCCTATGGGGTCAGAACAGTGAACTTGCTCAGAACAAAAGAACTGTGCTTCCTACACACACGGCCATATCTAGTTCAATTCTGCTTAGGAACGTGACAAGAACAGTAGATCCTCTTCAGTCCAATACACTGTACTTGCTGGGAACAGACGCCAGTGCTATTTGTCCTGTGTATGGCAATGGCAGCGCAATAGTGACTCTTCTTACCAGTAAAAAACTCTTGCTTGTAGGACCAGAAACTGCATGTGATTCAACTCCATTTAGGACTGGGAAACAAAAGCTGGCTCACCTTACAAGAAACACACTCTGCTTTAGAGAAAAGAGCACACTTCTACTCTACTGTGTTTCCTATAGGGCCAGAACAGTGAGCTTGCTCAGAACAAAAGAACTGTGCTTCCTACACACGGGCCATATGTAGTTCAACTCTGCTTAGGAACCTGGCAAGAACAGTAGCTCCTCTTCAGTCCGATACACTGTACTTGCTGGGAACAGACGCGAGTGCTATTTGCACTGTGTATGTTAATGGGAGCGCAATAGTGACTTTCCTTACCAGAAAACAACTCTTGCTCGTAAGACCAGAAACTGCATGAGATTCAACTCCATTTAGGACTGGGAAAGAAATGCTAGCTCGCATTACATGAAACACACTCTGCTTTTGAGAAAAGAGCACTCTTCTACTCTACTGTGTTTCCTATAGGGTCCGAACAGTGAGCTTGCTCAGAACAAAAGAACTGTGCTTTGTACACACACGGGCCATATCTAGTTCAACTCTGCTTAGGAAACAAACAAGAACAGTAGCTCCTCTTCAGTCTGATACACTGTACTTGTGGGGAACAGACGCGAGTGCTATTTGCACTGTGTATGGCATTGGAGCACAATAGTGTCTCGTCTTACCAGAAAACAACTCTTGCTCGTAGGACAAAAAACTGCATGTGATTCAACTCCATTTAGGACTGGGAAACAAACGCTAGCTCGAGTTACAAGAAACACACTCTGCTTTTGAGAAAAGAGCACTCTTCTACTCTACTGTGTTTCCTATGGTGTCCGAACAGTGAGCTTGCTCAGAAAAAAAGAACTGTGTTTCCTGCACACACGGCCATATCTAGTTCAATTCTGCTTAGGAACCTGACAAGAACAGTAGCTCCTCTTCAGTCCGATACACTGTACTTGCTGGGAACAGACGCCAGTGCTATTTGTCCTGTGTATGGCAATGGCAGCGCAATAGTGACTCTTCTTACCAGAAAACAAATCTTGCTCGTAGGACCAGAAACTGCATGTGATTCCACTCCATTTAGGACTGGGAAACAAACGATAGCTTGTCTTACAAAAAACACACTCTGCTTTTGAGAAAAGAGCACTCTTCTACTCTACTGTGTTTCCTTTTGGGTCCGAACAGTGAGCTTGCTCAGAACAAAAGAACTGTGCTTCCTACACACACGGCCATATCTAGTTCAATTCTGCTTAGGAACCTGACAAGAACAGTAGATCCTCTTCAGTCCAATACACTGTAGTTGCTGCGAACAGATGCCAGTTCTATTTTTCCTGTGTATGGCAATGGCAGCGCAATAGTGAATCTTCTTACCAGAAAACAACTCTTGCTCACAGGACCAAAAACTGCATGTGACTAAAATCCATTTAGGACTGGGAAACAAACGCGAGCTCGCCTTAAAAGAAACACACTCTGCTTTAGAGAAAAGAGCACTCTTCTACTCCACTGTGTTTCCAATGGTATCCAAACAGTGAGCTTGCTCAGAACAAAAGAACTGTGCTTCCTACACACACGGACCATATGTAGTTCAACTCTGCTTAGGAAACTGACAAGAACAGTAGCTCCTCTTCAGTCTGATACACTGTACTTGCTGGGAACAGACTCGAGTGCTATTTGCACTGTGTATGGCAATGACAGCGCAATAGTGACTCTCCTTACCAGAAAACAACTCTTGCTCATAGGAACACAAACTGCATGTGATTCAAAGCCATTTAGGACTGGGAAACAAATGCTAGCTTGCCTTACAAGAAACACTTTCTGCTTTTTAGAAAAGAGCACTCTTCTACTCTACTGTGTTTCCTATGGGTTCCAAACAGTGAGCTTGCTCAGAACAAAAGAACTGTGCTTCCTACACACATGGATCATATCTAGTTCAACTCTGCTTAGGAAACTGACAAGAACAGTAGCTCCTATTCAGTCCAATACACTGTACATGCTGGGAACAGACACGAGTGCTATTTGCACTGTGTATGGCATTTGGAGCACAATAGTGACTCTTCTTACCAGAAAACAACTCTTGCTCATAGGACCAAAAACTGCATGTGACTCAAATCCATTTAGGACTGGGAAACAAACGCGAGCTCGCCTTACAAGAAACACACTCTGCTTTATAGAAAAGACCACTCTTCTACTCTACTGTGTTTCCTGTAGGTCCAGAACAGTGAGCTTGCTCAGAACATAATAACTGTGCTTCCTAAACACACGGGCCATATCTAGTTCAACTCTGCTTAGGAAGCTAACAAGAACAGTAGCTCCTCTTCAGTCCGATACACTGTACTTGCTGGGAACAGACGCGAGTGCTATTTGCACTGTGTATGGCAAAGGGAGCACAATAGTGACTTTCCTTACCAGAAAACAACTCTTGCTCATAGGACAAAAAACTGCATGTGATTCAACTCCATTTAGGACTGGGAAACAAACGATAGCTTGCCTTACAAAAAACACACTCTGCTTTTGAGAAAAGAGCACTCTTCTACTCTATTGTGTTTCCTTTTGGGTCCGAACAGTGAGCTTGCTCAGAACAAAAGAAATGTGCTTCCTACACACACGGCCATATCTAGTTCAATTCTGCTTAGGAACCTGACAAGAACAGTAGATCCTCTTCAGTCCAATACCCTGTAGTTGCTGCGAACAGATGCCAGTGCTATTTGTCCTGTGTATGGCAATGGCAGCGCAATAGTGAATCTTCTTACCAGAAAACAACTCTTGCTTGTAGTACCAGAAACTGCATGTGATTCAACTCCATTTAGAACTGGGAAACAAATGCTAGCTCGCCTTACATGAAACACACTCTGCTTTTGAGAAAAGAGCACTCTTCTACTCTACTGTGTTTCCTATGGGGTCCAAACAGTGGGCTTGCTCAGAACAAAAGAACTGTGCTTCCTACACACACGGGCCATATCTAGTTCAACTCTGCTTAGGAAACAAACAAGAACAGTAGCTCCTCTTCAGTTGAATACACTGTACTTGCGGGGAAGAGCGTGAGTGCTATTTGCACTATGTATGGCAATTGGAGCACAATAGTGACTTCTCTTACCAGAAAACAACTCTTTCTCGTAGGACTAAAAACTGCATGTGACTCAACTTTATTTAGGACTGGGAAACAAACGCTAGCTCGACTTCCAAGAAAAACACTCTGCTTTTGAGAAAAGAGCACTCTTCTACTCTACTGTGTTTCCTATGTGTTCCGAAAAGTGAGCTTGCTCAGAACAAAAAAACAGTGCTTCCTACACACACGGCCATATCTCGTTCAAGTCTGCTTAGGAACCTGACAAGAACAGTAGATCTTCTTCAGTCCAATACACTGTACTTGCTGGGAACAGACGTAAGTGCTATATGTCCTGTGTAGGGCAATGGCAGCGCAATAGTGACTCTGCTTTCCAGAAAACAACTCTTGCTCGTAGGACCAGAAACTGCATGTGATTCAACTCCATTTAGGACTGGGAAACAAATTCTAGCTCGCTTTACAAGAAACACACTCTGCTTTTGAGAAAAGAGCACTCTTCTACTCTACTGTGTTTCGTATAGGGCCAGAACAGTGAGCTTGCTCAGAAAAAAGGAACTGTACTTCCTAAACACACGGGCAATATCTAGTTCAACTCTGCTTAGGAAACTGGGAAGAACAGTAGCTCCTCTTCAGTCCAATACACTGTACTTGCTGGGAACAGACGGGAAGGCTATTTGCAGTGTGTATGGCAATGGGAGCGCAATAGTGACTTTCCTTACCAGTAAACAACTCTTGCTCGTAGGACCAGAAACTGCATGTGATTCCACTCCATTTAGGACTGGGAAACAAACGCTAGCTCGCCTTACAAGAAACACACTCTGCTTTAGAGAAAAGAGCACTCTTCTACTCTACTGTGTTTCCTATGGGGTCCAAACAGTGAGCTTGTTCAGAACAAAAGAACTATGCTTCCTACACACACGGACCATATCTAGTTCAACTCTGCTGAGGAAACTGACAAGAACAGTAGCTCCTATTCAGTCCAATACACTGTACTTGCTGGGAAAAGACGCGAGTGCTATTTGTCTTGTGTAGGGCAATGGGAGCACAATAGTGACTTTCCTTACCAGAAAACAACTCTTGTCCATAGGACCAGAAAGTGCATGTGATTCAACTCCATTTAGGACTAGGAAACAAACGCTAGCTCGCCTTACAAAAACACACTCTGCTTTTGAGAATAGAGCACTCTTCTACTCTACTGTGTTTCCTGTAGGGCCAGAACAGTGAGCTTGCTCAGAACAAAAGAACTGTGCTTCCTACACACGGGCCATATCTAGTTCCACTCTGCTTAGGAAACTGACAAGAACGGTAGCTCCTCTTCAGTCCGATACACTGTACTTGCTGGGAACAGACGCGAGAGCTATTTGCACTATGTATGGCAAGGGGAGCGCAATAGTGACTTTCCTTACCAGAAATCAACTCTTGCTCTTAAGACCAGAAACTGCATGTGATTCAACTCCATTTTGGACTAGGAAACAAGTGCTAGCCCGCCTTACATGAAACACACTCTGCTTTTGAGAAAAGAGCACTCTTCTACTCTACTGTGTTTCCTATGTGTTCCGAAAAGTGAGCTTGCTCAGAACAAAAGAACTGTGCTTCCTACACACAAGGCCATATCTAGTTCAAGTCTGCTTAGGAACCTGACAAGAACAGTAGATCCTCTTCAGTCCAATACACTGTACTTGCTGGGAACAGACGCCAAGGCTATTTGTCCTGTGTATGGCAATGGCAGCGCAATAGTGACTCTTCTTACCAGAAAAAAACTCTTGCTCGTAGGACCAGAAACTGCATTTGATTCAACTCCATTTAGGACTGGGAAACAAATGCTAGCTCGCCTTACATGAAACACACTCTGCTTTTGAGAAAAGAGCACTCTTCTATTCTACTGTGTTTCCTATGGGGTCCGAAAAGAGAGCTTGCTCAGAACGAAAGAACTGTGCTTCCTACACACACGGGCCATATCTAGTTCAACTCTGCTTAGGAAACAAACAAGAACAGTAGCTCCTCTTCAGTTGAATACACTGTACTTGCGGGGAAGAGCGTGAGTGCTATTTGCACTATGTATGGCAATTGGAGCACAATAGTGACTTCTCTTACCAGAAAACAACTCTTTCTCGTAGGAATAAAAACTGCATGTGACTCAACTTTATTTAGGACTGGGAAACAAACGCTAGCTCGACTTCCAAGAAAAACACTCTGCTTTTGAGAAAAGAGCACTCTTCTACTCTACTGTGTTTCCTATGTGTTCCGAAAAGTGAGCTTGCTCAGAACAAAAAAACAGTGCTTCCTACACACACGGCCATATCTCGTTCAAGTCTGCTTAGGAACCTGACAAGAACAGTAGATCTTCTTCAGTCCAATACACTGTACTTGCTGGGAACAGACGTAAGTGCTATATGTCCTGTGTAGGGCAATGGCAGCGCAATAGTGACTCTGCTTTCCAGAAAACAACTCTTGCTCGTAGGACCAGAAACTGCATGTGATTCAACTCCATTTAGGACTGGGAAACAAATTCTAGCTCGCTTTACAAGAAACACACTCTGCTTTTGAGAAAAGAGCACTCTTCTACTCTACTGTGTTTCGTATAGGGCCAGAACAGTGAGCTTGCTCAGAAAAAAGGAACTGTACTTCCTAAACACACGGGCAATATCTAGTTCAACTCTGCTTAGGAAACTGGGAAGAACAGTAGCTCCTCTTCAGTCCAATACACTGTACTTGCTGGGAACAGACGGGAAGGCTATTTGCAGTGTGTATGGCAATGGGAGCGCAATAGTGACTTTCCTTACCAGTAAACAACTCTTGCTCGTAGGACCAGAAACTGCATGTGATTCCACTCCATTTAGGACTGGGAAACAAACGCTAGCTCGCCTTACAAGAAACACACTCTGCTTTAGAGAAAAGAGCACTCTTCTACTCTACTGTGTTTCCTATGGGGTCCAAACAGTGAGCTTGTTCAGAACAAAAGAACTATGCTTCCTACACACACGGACCATATCTAGTTCAACTCTGCTGAGGAAACTGACAAGAACAGTAGCTCCTATTCAGTCCAATACACTGTACTTGCTGGGAAAAGACGCGAGTGCTATTTGTCTTGTGTAGGGCAATGGGAGCACAATAGTGACTTTCCTTACCAGAAAACAACTCTTGTCCATAGGACCAGAAAGTGCATGTGATTCAACTCCATTTAGGACTAGGAAACAAACGCTAGCTCGCCTTACAAAAACACACTCTGCTTTTGAGAATAGAGCACTCTTCTACTCTACTGTGTTTCCTGTAGGGCCAGAACAGTGAGCTTGCTCAGAACAAAAGAACTGTGCTTCCTACACACGGGCCATATCTAGTTCCACTCTGCTTAGGAAACTGACAAGAACGGTAGCTCCTCTTCAGTCCGATACACTGTACTTGCTGGGAACAGACGCGAGAGCTATTTGCACTATGTATGGCAAGGGGAGCGCAATAGTGACTTTCCTTACCAGAAATCAACTCTTGCTCTTAAGACCAGAAACTGCATGTGATTCAACTCCATTTTGGACTAGGAAACAAGTGCTAGCCCGCCTTACATGAAACACACTCTGCTTTTGAGAAAAGAGCACTCTTCTACTCTACTGTGTTTCCTATGTGTTCCGAAAAGTGAGCTTGCTCAGAACAAAAGAACTGTGCTTCCTACACACAAGGCCATATCTAGTTCAAGTCTGCTTAGGAACCTGACAAGAACAGTAGATCCTCTTCAGTCCAATACACTGTACTTGCTGGGAACAGACGCCAGGGCTATTTGTCCTGTGTATGGCAATGGCAGCGCAATAGTGACTCTTCTTACCAGAAAAAAACTCTTGCTCGTAGGACCAGAAACTGCATTTGATTCAACTCCATTTAGGACTGGGAAACAAATGCTAGCTCGCCTTACATGAAACACACTCTGCTTTTGAGAAAAGAGCACTCTTCTATTCTACTGTGTTTCCTATGGGGTCCGAAAAGAGAGCTTGCTCAGAACGAAAGAACTGTGCTTCCTACACACACGGGCCATATCTAGTTCAACTCTGCTTAGGAAACTGACAAGAACAGTAGCTCCTCTTCAGTCCAATACACTTTACTTGCAGGGAACAGACGCGAGTGGTATTTGCACTGTGTATGGCAATTGGAGCACAATAGTGACTCGTCTTACCAGAAAACAACTCTTGCTCGTAGGACAAAAAACTGCATGTGAATCAAGTCCATTTAGGACTGGGAAACAAACGCTATCTCGACTTACAAGAAACACAATCTGCTTTTGAGAAAAGAGCACTCTTCTACTCTACTGTGTTTTTTATGGGGTCCGAACAGTGAGCTTGCTCAGAAAAAAAGAACTGTGCTTCCTACACACACGGCCATATCTAGTTCAATTCTGCTTACGAACCTTACAAGAACAGTAGATCCTCTTCAGTCCAATACACTGTACTTGCTGGGAACAGACGCCAGTGCTATTTGTCCTGTGTATGGCAATGGCAGCGCAATAGTGACTCTTCTTACCAGAAAACAACTCTTGCTTGTAGGACCAGAAACTGCATGTGATTCAACTCCATTTAGGACTGGGAAACAAAAGCTGGCTCACCTTACAAGAAACACACTCTGCTTTAGAGAAAAGAGCACTCTTCTACTCTACTGTGTGTCCTATAGGGCCAGAACAGTGAGCTTGCTCAGAACATAATAACTGTGCTTCCTAAACACACGGGCCATATGTAGTTCAACTCTGCTTAGGAAACTGACAAGAACAGTAGCTCCTCTTCAGTCCGATTCACTGTACTTGCTGGGAACAGACGCGAGTGCTATTTGCACTGTGTATGGCAAAGGGAGCAAAATAGTGACTTTCCTTACCAGAAAACAACTCTTGCTCGTAGGACCAGAAACTGCATGTGATTCAACGCCATTTAGGACTGGGAAACAAATGCTAGCTCGCCTTACAAGAAACACTCTCTGCTTTTTAGAAAAGAGCACTCTTCTACTCTACTGTGTTTCCTATGGGTTCCAAACAGTGAGCTTGCTCAGAACAAAAGAAGTGTGTTTCCTACACACATGGACCATATCTAGTTCAACTCTGCTTAGGAAACTGACAAGAACAGTAGCTCCTTTTCAGTCCAATACACTGTACATGCTGGGAAGAGACGCGAGTGCTATTTGCACTGTGTATGGCATTTGGAGCACAATAGTGACTCTTCTTACCAGAAAACAACTCTTGCTCATAGGACCAAAAACTGCATGTGACTCAAATCCATTTAGGACTGGGAAACAAACGTGAGCTCGCCTTACAAGAAACACACTCTGCTTTATAGAAAAGAGCACTCTTCTACTCTACTGTGTTTCCTATAGGGCCAGAACATTGAGCTTACTCAGAACATAATAACTGTTCTTCCTAAACACACGGGCCATATCTAGTTCAACTCTGCTTAGGAAACTGACAAGAACAGTAGGTCCTCTTCAGTCCGATACACTGTACTTGCTGGGAACAGACGCGAGTGCTATTTGCACTGTGTATGGCAAAGGGAGCGCAATAGTGACTTTCCTTACCAGAAAACAACTCTTGCTCATAGGACCAGAAACTGCATGTGATTCAACTCCATTTAGGACTGGGAAACAAACGATAGCTTGCCTTACAAAAAACACACTCTGCTTTTGATAAAAGAGCACTCTTCTACTCTACTGTGTTTCCTTTTGGGTCCGAACACTGAGCTTGCTCAGAACAAAAGAACTGTGCTTCCTACACACAAGGACCATATGTAGTTCAATTCTGCTTAGGAACCTGACAAGAACAGTAGATCCTCTTCAGTCCAATACACTGTAGTTGCTGTGAACAGATGCCATGCTATTTGTCCTGTGTATGGCAATGGCAGCGCAATGGTGAATCTTCTTACCAGAAAACAACTCTTGCTCATAGGACCAAAAACTGCATGTGACTCAAATCCATTTAAGACTGGGAAACAAACGCGAGCTCGCCTTACAAGAAACACACTCTGCTTTAGAGAAAAGAGCACTCTTCTACTCCACTGTGTTTCCTATGGGATCCAAACAGTGAGCTTGCTCAGAACAAAAGAACTGTGCTTCCTACACACACGGACCATATGTAGTTCAACTCTGCTTAGGAAACTGACAAGAACAGTAGCTCCTCTTCAGTCCGATACACTGTACTTGCTGGGAAGAGACGCGAGTGCTATTTGCACTGTGTATGGCAATGACAGCGCAATAGTGACTCTCCTTACCAGAAAACAACTCTTGCTCATAGGAACACAAACTGCATGTGATTCAACCCCATTTAGGACTGGGAAACAAATGCTAGCTTGCCTTACAAGAAACACTCTCTGCTTTTTAGAAAAGAGCACTCTTCTACTCTAATGTGTTTCCTATGGATTCCAAACAGTGATCTTGCTCAAAACAAAAGAACTGTGCTTCCTACACACATGGACCATATCTAGTTCAACTCTGCTTAGGAAACTGACAAGAACAGTAGCTCCTATTCAGTCCAATACACTGTACATGCTGGGAACAGACACGAGTGCTATTTGCACTGTGTATGGCATTTGGAGCACAATAGTGACTCTTCTTACCAGAAAACAACTCTTGCTCATAGGACCAAAAACTGCATGTGACTCAAATCCATTTAGGACTGGGAAACAAACGCGAGCTTGCCTTAAAAGAAACACACTCTGCTTTATAGAAAAGACCACTCTTCTACTCTACTGTGTTTCCTATAGGGCCAGAACAGTGAGCTTGCTCAGAACATAATAACTGTGCTTCCTAAACACACGGGCCATATTTAGTTCAACTCTGCTTAGGAAACTGACAAGAACAGTAGCTCCTCTTCAGTCCGATACACTGTACTTGCTGGGAACAGACGCGAGTGCTATTTGCACTGTGTATGGCAAAGGGAGCACAATAGTGACTTTCCTTACCAGAAAACAACTCTTGCTCATAGGACAAAAAACTGCATGTGATTCAACTCCATTTAGGACTGGGAAACAAACGATAGCTTGCCTTACAAAAAACACACTCTGCTTTTGAGAAAAGAGCACTCTTCTACTCTATTGTGTTTCCTTTGGGTCCCGAACAGTGAGCTTGCTCAGAACAAAAGAAATGTGCTTCCTACACACACGGCCATATCTAGTTCAATTCTGCTTAGGAACCTGACAAGAACAGTAGATCCTCTTCAGTCCAATACACTGTAGTTGCTGCGAACAGATGCCAGTGCTATTTGTCCTGTGTATGGCAATGGCAGCGCAATAGTGAATCTACTTACCAGAAAACAACTCTTGCTTGTAGTACCAGAAACTGCATGTGATTCAACTCCATTTAGGACTGGGAAACAAACGCTAGCTTGCCTTACAAGAAACACACTCTGCTTTTGAGAAAAGAGCACTCTTCTACTCTAACTGTGTTTCCTATAGGGCCAGAACAGTGAGCTTGCTCAGAACATAAGAACGGTGCTTCCTACACACACGGGCCATATCTAGTTCAACTCTGCTTAGGAAACTGACAAGAACAGTAGCTCCTCTTCAGTCCGATACACTGTACTTGTTGGGAACAGACGCGAGTGCTATTTGCACTGTCTATTGCAATGGGAGCACAATAGTGACTTTCCTTACCAGAAAAAAACTCTTGCTCGTAGGACCAGAAACTGCATGTGATTCAACTCCATTTAGGACTGGGAAACAAATGCTAGCTCGGATTACAAGAAACACACTCTGCTTTTGAGAAAAGAGCACTCTTCTACTCTACTGTGTTTCCTATGGGGTCCGAACAGTGAGCTTGCTCAGAACAAAAGAACTGTGCTTTCTACACACACGGGCCATATCTAGTTCAACTCTGCTTAGGAAACAAACATGAACAGTAGCTCCTCTTCAGTCCGATACACTGTACTTGTGGGGAACAGACGGGAGTGCTATTTGCACTTTGTATGGCATTGGAGCACAATAGTGACTCGTCTTACCAGAAAACAACTCTTGCTCATAGGACAAAAAACTGCATGTGACTCAACTCCATTTAGGACTGGGAAACAAACGCTAGCTCGACTTCCAAGAAACACACTCTGCTTTTGAGAAAAGAGCACTCTTCTACTCTACTGTGTTTCCTATGGGGTCAGAACAGTGAACTTGCTCAGAACAAAAGAACTGTGCTTCCTACACACACGGCCATATCTAGTTCAATTCTGCTTAGGAACGTGACAAGAACAGTAGATCCTCTTCAGTCCAATACACTGTACTTGCTGGGAACAGACGCCAGTGCTATTTGTCCTGTGTATGGCAATGGCAGCGCAATAGTGACTCTTCTTACCAGTAAAAAACTCTTGCTTGTAGGACCAGAAACTGCATGTGATTCAACTCCATTTAGGACTGGGAAACAAAAGCTGGCTCACCTTACAAGAAACACACTCTGCTTTAGAGAAAAGAGCACACTTCTACTCTACTGTGTTTCCTATAGGGCCAGAACAGTGAGCTTGCTCAGAACAAAAGAACTGTGCTTCCTACACACGGGCCATATCTAGTTCAACTCTGCTTAGGAACCTGACAAGAACAGTAGCTCCTCTTCAGTCCGATACACTGTACTTGCTGGGAACAGACGCGAGTGCTATTTGCACTGTGTATGTTAATGGGAGCGCAATAGTGACTTTCCTTACCAGAAAACAACTCTTGCTCGTAAGACCAGAAACTGCATGAGATTCAACTCCATTTAGGACTGGGAAAGAAATGCTAGCTCGCATTACATGAAACACACTCTGCTTTTGAGAAAAGAGCACTCTTCTACTCTACTGTGTTTCCTATAGGGTCCGAACAGTGAGCTTGCTCAGAACAAAAGAACTGTGCTTTGTACACACACGGGCCATATCTAGTTCAACTCTGCTTAGGAAACAAACAAGAACAGTAGCTCCTCTTCAGTCTGATACACTGTACTTGTGGGGAACAGACGCGAGTGCTATTTGCACTGTGTATGGCATTGGAGCACAATAGTGTCTCGTCTTACCAGAAAACAACTCTTGCTCGTAGGACAAAAAACTGCATGTGATTCAACTCCATTTAGGACTGGGAAACAAACGCTAGCTCGACTTACAAGAAACACACTCTGCTTTTGAGAAAAGAGCACTCTTCTACTCTACTGTGTTTCCTATGGTGTCCGAACAGTGAGCTTGCTCAGAAAAAAAGAACTGTGTTTCCTGCACACACGGCCATATCTAGTTCAATTCTGCTTAGGAACCTGACAAGAACAGTAGCTCCTCTTCAGTCCGATACACTGTACTTGCTGGGAACAGACGCCAGTGCTATTTGTCCTGTGTATGGCAATGGCAGCGCAATAGTGACTCTTCTTACCAGAAAACAAATCTTGCTCGTAGGACCAGAAACTGCATGTGATTCCACTCCATTTAGGACTGGAAAACAAACTCTAGCTCGCTTTACAAGAAACACACTCTGCTTTTGAGAAAAGAGCACTCTTCTACTCTACTGTGTTTCCTATGGTGTCCGAACAGTGAGCTTGCTCAGAACAAAAGAACTGTGCTTCCTACACGCACGGACCATATCTAGTTCCATTCTGCTTAGTAATCTGACAAGAACAGTAGCTCCTATTCAGTCCAATACACTGTACTTGCGGAGAAAAGTCGCGAGTGCTATTTGCCTTGTAAAGGGCAATGGGAGCGCAATAGTGACTTTCCTTACCAGAAAACAACTCTTGTTCATAGGACCAGAAACTTCATGTGATTCAACTCCATTTAGGACTAGGAAACAAACGCTAGCTCACCTTACAAAAACACACTCTGCTTTTGAGAAAAGAGCACTCTTCTACTCAACTGTGTTTCTTATGTGTTCCGAAAAGTGAGCTTGCTCAGAACAAAAGAACTGTGCTTCCTACACACACAGCCATATCTAGTTCAATTCTGCTTAGGAACCTGACAAGAACAGTAGATCCTCTTCAGTCCAATACACTGTACTTGCTGGGAACAGACACCAGTGCTTTTTGTCCTATGTATGGCAATGGTAGCACAATAGTGACTCTTCTTACCAGAAAACAACTCTTGCTCGTAGGACTAGAAACTGCATGTGATTCAACTCCATTTAGGACTGTGAAACAAACGCTAGATCGCCTTACAAGAAACACACTCTGCTTTAGAGAAAAGAGCACTCTTCCACTCTACTGTGTTTCCTATAGGGCCAGGAGAGTGAGCTTGCTCAGAACAAAAGAACTGTGCTTCCTACACACGGGCCATAACTAGTTCAACTCTGCTTAGGAAACTGACAAGAACAGCAGCTCCTCTTCAGTCCGATACACTGTACTTGCTGGGAACAGACGCGAGTGCTATTTGCACTGTGTATGGCAATGGGAGCGCAATAGTGACTTTCCTTACCAGAAAACAACTCTTGATCGTAGGACCAGAAACTGCATGTGATCAACTCCATTTAGGACTGGGAAACAAATGCCAGCTCGCCTTACATGAAACACACTCTGCTTTTGAGAAAAGAGCACTCTTCTACTCTACTGTGTCCTATGGTGTCCAAACAGTGAGCTTGCTCAGAACAAAAGAACTGTGCTTCCTACACACACGGCCATATCTAGTTCAACTCTGCTTAGGAAACTGACAAGAACACTAGATCCTCTTCAGTCCAATACACTGTACTTTCTGGGATCAGACGCCAGTGCTGTTTGTCCTGTGTATGGCAGTTGCAGCGCAATAGTAACACTTCTTACCAGAAAACAACTCTTGCTCGTAGGACCAGAAACTGCATGTGATTCAACTCCATTTAGGACTGGGAAACAAAAGCTAGCTCACCTTACAAGAAACACACTCTGATTTAGAGAAAAGAGCACTCTTCTACTCTACTGTGTTTCCTATAGGGCCAGAACAGTGAGCTTGCTCAGAACAAAAGAACTGTGCTTCCTACACACGGGCCATATCTAGTTCAACTCTGCTTAGGAAACTGACAAGAATAGTAGCTCCTCTTCAGTCCGATACACTGTATTTGCTGGGAACAGACGCGAGTGCTATTTGCACTGTGTATGGCAATGGGAGCGCAAGAGTGACTTTCCTTACCAGAAAACAACTCTTTCTCGTAAAACCAGAAACTGCATGTGATTCAACTCCATTTAGGAGTGGGAAAGAAATGCTAGCTCGCCTTACAAGAAACACACTCTGTTTTGAGAAAAGAGCACTCTTCTACTCTACTGTGTTTCCTATGGGGTCCGAACAGTGAGCTTGCTCAGAACAAAAGAACTGTGCTTCCTACACACACGGCCATATCTAGTTCAACTGTGCTTAGGAAACTGACAAGAACAGTAGCTCCTCTTCCGTCCAATACACTGTATTGCGGGGAACAGACACGAGTGCTATTTGCACTGTGCATGGCAATTGGAGCACAATAGTGACTCGTCTTACCAGAAAACAACTATTGCTCATAGGACAAAAAACTGCATGTGACTCAACTCCATTTAGGACTGGGAAACAAACGCTAGCTCGCCTTACTAGAAACACACTCTGCTTTTGAGAAAAGAGCACTCTTCTACTCTACTGTGTTTCCTATAGGGCCAGAACAGTGAGCTTGCTCAGAACAAAAGAACTGTGCTTCCTACACACGGCCATATCTAGTTCAATTCTGCTTAGGAACCTGACAAGGACAGTAGATCCTCTTCAGTCCAGTACACTGTAATAGCTGGGAACAGACACCAGTGCTGTTTGTCCTGTGTATGGCAATGGCAGCGCAATAGTGACTGTTCATACCAGAAAACAACTCTTGCTCGTAGGATCAGAAACTGCATGTGATTCAACACCATTTAGGACTGGGAAACAAAAGCTAGCTCACCTTACAAGAAACACACTCTGCTTTAGAGAAAAGAGCACTCTTCTACTCTACTGTGTTTCCTATAGGGCCAGAATAGTGAGCTTGCTCAGAACAAAAGAACTGTGCTTCCTACACACACGGGCCATATCTAGTTCAACTCTGCTTAGGAAACTGACAAGAACAGTAGCTCCTCTTCCGTCCAATACACTGTACTTGCGGGGAACAGACGCAAGTGCTATTTGCACTGTGTATGGCAATTGGAGCACAATAGTGACTTGTCTTACCAGAAAACAACTCTTGCTCGTAGGAAAAAAAACTGCATGTGACTCAACTCCATTTAGGACTGGGAAACAAACGCTAGCTTGCCTTACAAGAAACACACTCTGCTTTTGATAAAAGAGCACTCTTCTACTCTACTGTGTTTCCTATGGGGTCCGAACAGTGACTTGCTCAGAACAAAAGAACTGTGCTTCCTACACACACAGCCATATCTAGTTCAATTCTGCTTAGGAACCTGACAAAAAGAGTAGATCCTCTTCAGTCCAATGCACTGTCCTTGCTGGGAACAGACGCCAGTGCTATTTGTCCTGTGTATGGCAATGGCAGCACAATAGTGACTCTTCTTACCAGAAAACAACTCTTGCTCGTAGGACTAGAAACTGCATGTGATTCAACTCCATTTAGGACTGTGAAACAAACGCTAGATCGCCTTACAAGAAACACACTCTGCTTTAGAGAAAAGAGCACTCTTCCACTCTACTGTGTTTCCTATAGGGCCAGGAGAGTGAGCTTGCTCAGAACAAAAGAACTGTGCTTCCTACACACGGGCCATAACTAGTTCAACTCTGCTTAGGAAACTGACAAGAACAGCAGCTCCTCTTCAGTCCGATACACTGTACTTGCTGGGAACAGACGCGAGTGCTATTTGCACTGTGTATGGCAATGGGAGCGCAATAGTGACTTTCCTTACCAGAAAACAACTCTTGATCGTAGGACCAGAAACTGCATGTGATCAACTCCATTTAGGACTGGGAAACAAATGCCAGCTCGCCTTACATGAAACACACTCTGCTTTTGAGAAAAGAGCACTCTTCTACTCTACTGTGTCCTATGGTGTCCAAACAGTGAGCTTGCTCAGAACAAAAGAACTGTGCTTCCTACACACACGGCCATATCTAGTTCAACTCTGCTTAGGAAACTGACAAGAACACTAGATCCTCTTCAGTCCAATACACTGTACTTTCTGGGATCAGACGCCAGTGCTGTTTGTCCTGTGTATGGCAGTTGCAGCGCAATAGTAACACTTCTTACCAGAAAACAACTCTTGCTCGTAGGACCAGAAACTGCATGTGATTCAACTCCATTTAGGACTGGGAAACAAAAGCTAGCTCACCTTACAAGAAACACACTCTGATTTAGAGAAAAGAGCACTCTTCTACTCTACTGTGTTTCCTATAGGGCCAGAACAGTGAGCTTGCTCAGAACAAAAGAACTGTGCTTCCTACACACGGGCCATATCTAGTTCAACTCTGCTTAGGAAACTGACAAGAATAGTAGCTCCTCTTCAGTCCGATACACTGTATTTGCTGGGAACAGACGCGAGTGCTATTTGCACTGTGTATGGCAATGGGAGCGCAAGAGTGACTTTCCTTACCAGAAAACAACTCTTTCTCGTAAAACCAGAAACTGCATGTGATTCAACTCCATTTAGGAGTGGGAAAGAAATGCTAGCTCGCCTTACAAGAAACACACTCTGTTTTGAGAAAAGAGCACTCTTCTACTCTACTGTGTTTCCTATGGGGTCCGAACAGTGAGCTTGCTCAGAACAAAAGAACTGTGCTTCCTACACACACGGCCATATGTAGTTCAACTGTGCTTAGGAAACTGACAAGAACAGTAGCTCCTCTTCCGTCCAATACACTGTATTGCGGGGAACAGACACGAGTGCTATTTGCACTGTGCTTGGCAATTGGAGCACAATAGTGACTCGTCTTACCAGAAAACAACTATTGCTCATAGGACAAAAAACTGCATGTGACTCAACTCCATTTAGGACTGGGAAACAAACGCTAGCTCGCCTTACTAGAAACACACTCTGCTTTTGAGAAAAGAGCACTCTTCTACTCTACTGTGTTTCCTATAGGGCCAGAACAGTGAGCTTGCTCAGAACAAAAGAACTGTGCTTCCTACACACGGCCATATCTAGTTCAATTCTGCTTAGGAACCTGACAAGGACAGTAGATCCTCTTCAGTCCAGTACACTGTAATAGCTGGGAACAGACACCAGTGCTGTTTGTCCTGTGTATGGCAATGGCAGCGCAATAGTGACTGTTCATACCAGAAAACAACTCTTGCACGTAGGATCAGAAACTGCATGTGATTCAACACCATTTAGGACTGGGAAACAAAAGCTAGCTCACCTTACAAGAAACACACTCTGCTTTAGAGAAAAGAGCACTCTTCTACTCTACTGTGTTTCCTATGGGGTCCGAACAGTGACTTGCTCAGAACAAAAGAACTGTGCTTCCTACACACACAGCCATATCTAGTTCAATTCTGCTTAGGAACCTGACAAAAAGAGTAGATCCTCTTCAGTCCAATGCACTGTCCTTGCTGGGAACAGACGCCAGTGCTATTTGTCCTGTGTATGGCAATGGCAGCACAATAGTGACTCTTCTTACCAGAAAACAACTCTTGCTCATAGGATCAGAAACTGCAAGTGATTTCACTCCATTTAGGACTGGGAAACAAACTCTAGCTCGCTTTACAAGAAACACACTCTGCTTTTGAGAAAAGAGCACTCTTCTACTCTACTGTGTTTCCTATAGGGCCAGAATAGTGAGCTTGCTCAGAACAAAAGAACTGTGCTTCCTACACACGGGCCATAACTAGTTCAACTCTGCTTAGGAAACTGACAAGAACAGTAGCTCCTCTTCAGTCCGATACACTGTACTTGCTGGGAACAGACGCGAGTGCTATTTGCACTGTGTATGGCAATTGGAGCACAATAGTGACTTGACTTACCATAAAACAACTCTTGCTCGTAGGACAAAACACTGCATGTGACTAAACTCCATTTAGGACTGGGAAAGAAATGCTAGCGCGACTTCGAAGAAACACACTCTGCTTTTGAGAGAAGAGCACTCTTCTACTCTACTGTGTTTCCTATGGGGTCCAAACTGTGAGCTTGCTCAGAACAAAAGAACTGTGCTTCCTACACGCACGGACCATATCTAGTTCAATTCTGCTTAGGAAACTGACAAGAACAGTAGCTCCTCTTCCGTCCAATTCACTGTACTTGCGGGGAACAGACGCGAGTGCTCTTTGCACTGGGTAGGGCAATTGGAGCACAATAGTGACTTGTCTTACCAGAAAACAACTCTTGCTTGTAGGACAAAAAACTGCATGTGACTCAACTCCATTTAGGACTGGGGAACAAACTCTAGCTCGCTTTACAAAAAAGACACTCTGTTTTGAGAAAAGAGCACTCTTCTACTCTACTTTGTTTCCTATAGGGCCAGAACAGTGAGCTTTCTCAGGAAAAAAGAACTGTACTTCCTACACACACGGGCCATATCTAGTACAACTCTGCTTAGGAAACTGACAAGAACAGTAGCTCGTTTTCAGTCCAATACACTGTACTTGCTGGGAACAGACAGGAGGGCTATTTGCACTGTGTATGGCAATGGGAGCGCAATAGTGACTTTCCATACCAGAAAACAACTCTTGATCGTAGGACCAGAAACTGCATGTGATTCAACTCCATTTAGGACTGGGAAACAAATGCTAGCTCCCCTTACATGAAACACACTCTGCTTTTGAGAAAAGAGCACTCTTCTACTCTACTGTGTTTCCTATGGGGTCCGAACAGTGAGCTTGCTCAGAACAAAAGAACTGTGCTTCCTACACACACGGCCATATCTAGTTCAACTCTGCTTAGGAAACTGACAAGAACAGTAGCTCCTCTTCCGTCCAATACACTGTACTTGCGGGGAACAGACGCGAGTGCTATTTGCACTGTGTATGGCAATTGGAGAACAATAGTGACTTGTCTTACCAGAAAACAACTTTTGCTCATAGGACAAAAAACTGCATGTGACTCAACTCCATTTAGGACTGGGAAACAAACGCTAGCTCGCCTTACAAGAAACACACTCTGCTTTTGAGAAAAGAGCACTCTTCTACTCTACTGTGTTTCCTATGTGTTCCAAACAGTGAGCTTGCTCAGAACAAAAAAACTGTGCTTCCTACACACACGGCCATATCTAGTTCAACTCTGCTTAGGAAACTGACAAGAACACTAGATCCTCTTCAGTCCAATACACTGTACTTGCTGGGAACAGACGCCAGTGCTATTTGTCCTGTGTATGGCAATGGCAGCGCAATAGTGACTCTTCTTACCAGAAAACAAATCTTGCTCGTAGGACCAGAAACTGCATGTGATTCCACTCCATTTAGGACTGGGAAACAAACGCTAGCTCGCCTTACAAGAAACACATTCTGCTTTAGAGAAAAGAGCACTCTTCTACTCTACTGTGTTTCCTATGGGGTCCAAACAGTGAGCTTGCTCAGAACAAAAGAACTGTGCTTCCTACACATGGGCCATATCTAGTTCAACTCTGCTTAGGAAACTGACAAGAACAGTAGCTCCTCTTCAGTCCGATACACTGTACTTGCTGGGAACAGACGTGAGAGCTATGTGCACTATGTATGGCAAGGGGAGCACAATAGTGACTTTCCTTACCAGAAAACAGCTCTTGCTCTTAGGACCAGAAACTGCATGTGATTCAATTCCATTTAGGACTGGGAAACAAACGCTAGCTCGCCTTACAAGAAACACACTCTGCTTTAGAGAAAAGAGCACTCTTCTACTCTACTGTGTTTCCTATGGTGTCCGAACAGTGAGCTTGCTCAGAACAAAAGAACTGTGCTTCCTACACGCACGGATCATATCTAGTTCCATTCTGCTTAGTAAACTGACAAGAACAGTAGCTCCTATTCAGTCCGATACACTGTACTTGCTGGGAAAAGACGCGAGTGCTATTTGCCTAGTAAAGGGCAAAGGGAGCGCAATAATGACTTTCCTTACCAGAAAACAACTCTTGTTCATAGGACCAGAAACTGCATGTGATTCAACTCCATTTAGGACTAGGAAACAAACGCTAGCTAGCCTTACAAAAACACACTCTGCTTTTGAGAAAAGAGCACTCTTCTACTCTATTGTGTTTCCTATGTGTTCCGAAAAGTGAGCTTGCTCAGAACAAAAGAACTGTGCTTCCTACACACACGGCCATATCTAGTTCAATTCTGCTTAGGTACCTGACAAGAACAGTAGATCCTCTTCAGTCCAATACACTGTACTTGCTGGGAACAGACGCCAGTGCTTTTTGTCCTATGTATGGCAATGGCAGCGCAATAGTGACTCTTCTTACCAGAAAACAACTCTTGCTCGTAGGACTAGAAACTGCATGTGATTCAACTCCATTTAGGACTGGGAAACAAATGCTAGCTCGCCTTACAAGAAACACACTCTGCTTTAGAGAAAAGCACACTCTTCTACTCTACTGTGTTTAATATATGGCCAGAATAGTGAGCTTGCTCAGAACAAAAGAACTGTGCTTCCTACGCATGGGCCATATCTAGTTCAACTCTGCTTAGGAAACTGACAAGAACAGTAGCTCTTCTTCAGTCCGATACACTGTACTTGCTGGGAACAGACGCGAGTGCTATTTGCACTGTGTATGGCAATGGGAGCGCAATAGTGACTTTCCTTACCAGAAAACAACTCTTGCTCGTAAGACCAGAAACTTCATGTGATTCAACTCCATTTAGGACTGGGAAAGAAATGCTAGCTCGCCTTACATGAAACACACTCTGCTTTTGAGAAAAGAGCACTCTTCTACTCTACTGTGTTTCCTATGGGGTCCGAACAGTGAGCTTGCTCAGAACAAAAGAACTGTGCTTCCTACACACACGGGCCATATCTAGTTCAACTCTGCTTAGGAAACTGACAAGAACAGTAGCTCCTCTTCCGTCCAATTCACTGTACTTGCGGGGAACAGACGCGAGTGCTCTTTGCACTGGGTAGGGCAATTGGAGCACAATAGTGACTTGTCTTACCAGAAAACAACTCTTGCTTGTAGGACAAAAAACTGCATGTGACTCAACTCCATTTAGGACTGGGGAACAAACTCTAGCTCGCTTTACAAAAAAGACACTCTGTTTTGAGAAAAGAGCACTCTTCTACTCTACTTTGTTTCCTATAGGGCCAGAACAGTGAGCTTGCTCAGGAAAAAAGAGCTGTACTTCCTACACACACAGGCCATATCTAGTACAACTCTGCTTAGGAAACTGACAAGAACAGTAGCTGGTTTTCAGTCCAATACACTGTACTTGCTGGGAACAGACAGGAGGGCTATTTGCACTGTGTATGGCAATGGGAGCGCAATAGTGACTTTCCATACCAGAAAACAACTCTTGATCGTAGGACCAGAAACTGCATGTGATTCAACTCCATTTAGGACTGGGAAACAAATGCTAGCTCCCCTTACATGAAACACACTCTGCTTTTGAGAAAAGAGCACTCTTCTACTCTACTGTGTTTCCTATGGGGTCCGAACAGTGAGCTTGCTCAGAACAAAAGAACTGTGCTTCCTACACACACGGCCATATCTAGTTCAACTCTGCTTAGGAAACTGACAAGAACAGTAGCTCCTCTTCCGTCCAATACACTGTACTTGCGGGGAACAGACGCGAGTGCTATTTGCACTGTGTATGGCAATTGGAGAACAATAGTGACTTGTCTTACCAGAAAACAACTTTTGCTCATAGGACAAAAAACTGCATGTGACTCAACTCCATTTAGGACTGGGAAACAAACGCTAGCTCGCCTTACAAGAAACACACTCTGCTTTTGAGAAAAGAGCACTCTTCTACTCTACTGTGTTTCCTATGTGTTCCAAACAGTGAGCTTGCTCAGAACAAAAAAACTGTGCTTCCTACACACACGGCCATATCTAGTTCAACTCTGCTTAGGAAACTGACAAGAACACTAGATCCTCTTCAGTCCAATACACTGTACTTGCTGGGAACAGACGCCAGTGCTATTTGTCCTGTGTATGGCAATGGCAGCGCAATAGTGACTCTTCTTACCAGAAAACAAATCTTGCTCGTAGGACCAGAAACTGCATGTGATTCCACTCCATTTAGTACTGGGAAACAAACGCTAGCTCGCCTTACAAGAAACACATTCTGCTTTAGAGAAAAGAGCACTCTTCTACTCTACTGTGTTTCCTAAGGGGTCCAAACAGTGAGCTTGCTCAGAACAAAAGAACTGTGCTTCCTACACATGGGCCATATCTAGTTCAACTCTGCTTAGGAAACTGACAAGAACAGTAGCTCCTCTTCAGTCCGATACACTGTACTTGCTGGGAACAGACGTGAGAGCTATGTGCACTATGTATGGCAAGGGGAGCACAATAGTGACTTTCCTTACCAGAAAACAGCTCTTGCTCTTAGGACCAGAAACTGCATGTGATTCAATTCCATTTAGGACTGGGAAACAAACGCTAGCTCGCCTTACAAGAAACACACTCTGCTTTAGAGAAAAGAGCACTCTTCTACTCTACTGTGTTTCAAATGTTGTCCGAACTGTGAGCTTGCTCAGAACAAAAGAACTGTGCTTCCTACACGCACGGATCATATCTAGTTCCATTCTGCTTAGTAAACTGACAAGAACAGTAGCTCCTATTCAGTCCAATACACTGTCCTTGCTGGGAAAAGACGCGAGTGCTATTTGCCTAGTAAAGGGCAAAGGGAGCGCAATAGTGATTTTCCTTACCAGAAAACAACTCTTGTTCATAGGACCAGAAACTGCATGTGATTCAACTCCATTTAGGACTAGGAAACAAACGCTAGCTAGCCTTACAAAAACACACTCTGCTTTTGAGAAAAGAGCACTCTTCTACTCAACTGTGTTTCCTATGTGTTCCGAAAAGTGAGCTTGCTCAGAACAAAAGAACTGTGCTTCCTACACACACGGCCATATCTAGTTCAATTCTGCTTAGGAACCTGACAAGAACAGTAGATCCTCTTCAGTCCAATACACTGTACTTGCTGGGAACAGACGCCAGTGCTTTTTGTCCAATGTATGGCAATGGCAGCGCAATAGTGACTCTTCTTACCAGAAAACAACTCTTGCTCGTAGGACTAGAAACTGCATGTGATTCAACTCCATTTAGGACTGGGAAACAAACGCTAGCTCGCCTTACAAGAAACACACTCTGCTTTAGAGAAAAGAGCACTCTTCCACTCTACTGTGTTTCCTATAGTGCCAGAACAGTGAGCTTGCTCAGAACAAAAGAACTGTGCTTCCTACACACGGGCCATAACTAGTTCAACTCTGCTTAGGAAACTGACAAGAACAGCAGCTCCTCTTCAGTCCGATACACTGTACTTGCTGGGAACAGACGCAAGTGCTATTTGCACTTGTATGGCAATAGGAGCGCAATAGTGACTTTCCTTACCAGAAAACAACTCTTGATCGTAGGACCAGAAACTGCATGTGATCAACTCCATTTAGGACTGGGAAACAAATGCTAGCTCGCCTTACATGAAACACACTCTGCTTCTGAGAAAAGAGCACTCTTCTACTCTACTGTGTTTCCTATGGTGTCCGAACAGTGAGCTTGCTCAGAACAAAAGAACTGTGCTTCCTACACACACGGGCCGTATCTAGTTCAACTCTGCTTAGGAAAATGACAAGAACACTAGATCCTCTTCAGTCCAATACACTGTACTTGCTGGGAACAGGCGCCAGTGCTATTTATCCTGTGTATGGCAGTTGCAGCGCAATAGTGACTCTTCTTACCAGAAAACAACTCTTGATCGTAGGACCAGAAACTGCATGTGATTCAACTCCATTTAGGACTGGGAAACAAAAGCTAGCTCACCTTACAAGAAACACACTCTGCTTTAGAGAAAAGAGCACTCTTCTACTCTACTGTGTTTCCTATAGGGCCAGAATAGTGAGCTTGCTCAGAACAAAAGAACTGTGTTTCCTACACACGGGCCATATCTAGTTCAACTCTGCTTAGGAAACTGACAAGAACAGTAGCTCCTCTTCAGTCCGATACACTGTACTTGCTGGGAACAGACGCGAGTGCTATTTGCACTGTTTGTGGCAATGGGAGCGCAATAGTGACTTTCCTTACCAGAAAACAACTCTTGCTCGTAAGACCAGAAACTGCATGTGATTCAACTCCATTTAGGACTGGGAAACAAATGCTAGCTCGCCTTACATGAAACACACTCTGCTTTTGAGAAAAGAGCACTCTTCTACCTTACTGTGTTTCCTATGGGGTCCGAACAGTGAGCTTGCTCAGAACAAAAGAACTGTGCTTCCTACACACACGGCCATATCTAGTTCAACTGTGCTTAGGAAACTGACAAGAACAGTAGCTCCTCTTCCGTCCAATACACTGTACTTGCGGGGAACAGACGCGAGTGCTATTTGCACTGTGTATGGCAATTGGAGCACAATAGACTCGTCTTTCCAGAAAACAACTCTTGCTTGTAGGACAAAAAACTGCATGTGACTCAACTCCATTTAGGACTGGGAAACAAACGCTAGCTCGCCTTACAAGAAACACACTCTGCCTTTGAGAAAAGAGCACTCTTCTAATGTACTGTGTTTCCTATAGGGCCAGAACAGTGAGCTTGCTCAGAACAAAGAACTGTGCTTCCTACACACGGCCATATCTAGTTCAATTCTGCTTAGGAACCTGACAAGGACAGTAGATCCTCTTCAGTCCAGTACACTGTAATTGCTGGGAACAGACACCAGTGCTGTTTGTCCTGTGTATGGCAATGGCAGCGCAACAGTGACTCTTCATACCAGAAAACAACTCTTGCTCGTATGATGAGTACTGCATGTGATTCAACACCATTTAGGACTGGGAAACAAAAGCTAGCTCACCTTACAAGAAACACACTCTGCTTTAGAGAAAAGCGCACTCTTCTACTCTACTGTGTTTAATATATGGCCAGAATAGTGAGCTTGCTCAGAACAAAAGAACTGTGCTTCCTACACATGGGCCATATCTAGTTCAACTCTGCTTAGGAAACTGACAAGAACAGTAGCTCCTCTTCAGTCCGATACACTGTACTTGCTGGGAACAGACGCGAGTGCTACTTGCACTGTGTATGGCAATGGGAGCGCAATAGTGACTTTCCTTACCAGAAAACAACTCTTGCTCGTAAGACCAGAAACTTCATGTGATTCAACTCCATTTAGGACTGGGAAACAAATGCTAGCTCGCCTTACATGAAACACACTCTGCTTTTGAGAAAAGAGCACTCTTCTACTCTACTGTGTTTCCTCTGGGGTCCGAACAGTGAGCTTGCTCAGAACAAAAGAACTGTGCTTCCTACACACACGGGCCATATCTAGTTCAACTCTGCTTAGGAAACTGACAAGAACAGTAGCTCCTCTTCCGTCCAATACACTGTACTTGCGGGGAACAGACAAGAGTGCTCTTTGCACAGGGTAGGGCAATTGGAGCACAATAGTGACTTGTCTTACCAGAAAACAACTCTTGCTTGTAGGACAAAAAACTGCATGTGACTCAACTCCATTTAGGACTGGGGAACAAACTCTAGCTCGCTTTACAAAAAAGACACTCTGTTTTGAGAAAAGAGCACTCTTCTACTCTACTTTGTTTCCTATAGGGCCAGAACAGTGAGCTTGCTCAGGAAAAAAGAGCTGTACTTCCTACACACACAGGCCATATCTAGTACAACTCTGCTTAGGAAACTGACAAGAACAGTAGCTGGTTTTCAGTCCAATACACTGTACTTGCTGGGAACAGACAGGAGGGCTATTTGCACTGTGTATGGCAATGGGAGCGCAATAGTGACTTTCCATACCAGAAAACAACTCTTGATCGTAGGACCAGAAACTGCATGTGATTCAACTCCATTTAGGACTGGGAAACAAATGCTAGCTCCCCTTACATGAAACACACTCTGCTTTTGAGAAAAGAGCACTCTTCTACTCTACTGTGTTTCCTATGGGGTCCGAACAGTGAGCTTGCTCAGAACAAAAGAACTGTGCTTCCTACACACACGGCCATATCTAGTTCAACTCTGCTTAGGAAACTGACAAGAACAGTAGCTCCTCTTCCGTCCAATACACTGTACTTGCGGGGAACAGACGCGAGTGCTATTTGCACTGTGTATGGCAATTGGAGAACAATAGTGACTTGTCTTACCAGAAAACAACTTTTGCTCATAGGACAAAAAACTGCATGTGACTCAACTCCATTTAGGACTGGGAAACAAACGCTAGCTCGCCTTACAAGAAACACACTCTGCTTTTGAGAAAAGAGCACTCTTCTACTCTACTGTGTTTCCTATGTGTTCCAAACAGTGAGCTTGCTCAGAACAAAAAAACTGTGCTTCCTACACACACGGCCATATCTAGTTCAACTCTGCTTAGGAAACTGACAAGAACACTAGATCCTCTTCAGTCCAATACACTGTACTTGCTGGGAACAGACGCCAGTGCTATTTGTCCTGTGTATGGCAATGGCAGCGCAATAGTGACTCTTCTTACCAGAAAACAAATCTTGCTCGTAGGACCAGAAACTGCATGTGATTCCACTCCATTTAGTACTGGGAAACAAACGCTAGCTCGCCTTACAAGAAACACATTCTGCTTTAGAGAAAAGAGCACTCTTCTACTCTACTGTGTTTCCTAAGGGGTCCAAACAGTGAGCTTGCTCAGAACAAAAGAACTGTGCTTCCTACACATGGGCCATATCTAGTTCAACTCTGCTTAGGAAACTGACAAGAACAGTAGCTCCTCTTCAGTCCGATACACTGTACTTGCTGGGAACAGACGTGAGAGCTATGTGCACTATGTATGGCAAGGGGAGCACAATAGTGACTTTCCTTACCAGAAAACAGCTCTTGCTCTTAGGACCAGAAACTGCATGTGATTCAATTCCATTTAGGACTGGGAAACAAACGCTAGCTCGCCTTACAAGAAACACACTCTGCTTTAGAGAAAAGAGCACTCTTCTACTCTACTGTGTTTCAAATGTTGTCCGAACTGTGAGCTTGCTCAGAACAAAAGAACTGTGCTTCCTACACGCACGGATCATATCTAGTTCCATTCTGCTTAGTAAACTGACAAGAACAGTAGCTCCTATTCAGTCCAATACACTGTCCTTGCTGGGAAAAGACGCGAGTGCTATTTGCCTAGTAAAGGGCAAAGGGAGCGCAATAGTGATTTTCCTTACCAGAAAACAACTCTTCTTCATAGGACCAGAAACTGCATGTGATTCAACTCCATTTAGGACTAGGAAACAAACGCTAGCTAGCCTTACAAAAACACACTCTGCTTTTGAGAAAAGAGCACTCTTCTACTCAACTGTGTTTCCTATGTGTTCCGAAAAGTGAGCTTGCTCAGAACAAAAGAACTGTGCTTCCTACACACACGGCCATATCTAGTTCAATTCTGCTTAGGAACCTGACAAGAACAGTAGATCCTCTTCAGTCCAATACACTGTACTTGCTGGGAACAGACGCCAGTGCTTTTTGTCCAATGTATGGCAATGGCAGCGCAATAGTGACTCTTCTTACCAGAAAACAACTCTTGCTCGTAGGACTAGAAACTGCATGTGATTCAACTCCATTTAGGACTGGGAAACAAACGCTAGCTCGCCTTACAAGAAACACACTCTGCTTTAGAGAAAAGAGCACTCTTCCACTCTACTGTGTTTCCTATAGTGCCAGAACAGTTAGCTTGCTCAGAACAAAAGAACTGTGCTTCCTACACACGGGCCATAACTAGTTCAACTCTGCTTAGGAAACTGACAAGAACAGCAGCTCCTCTTCAGTCCGATACACTGTACTTGCTGGGAACAGACGCAAGTGCTATTTGCACTTGTATGGCAATAGGAGCGCAATAGTGACTTTCCTTACCAGAAAACAACTCTTGATCGTAGGACCAGAAACTGCATGTGATCAACTCCATTTAGGACTGGGAAACAAATGCTAGCTCGCCTTACATGAAACACACTCTGCTTCTGAGAAAAGAGCACTCTTCTACTCTACTGTGTTTCCTATGGTGTCCGAACAGTGAGCTTGCTCAGAACAAAAGAACTGTGCTTCCTACACACACGGGCCGTATCTAGTTCAACTCTGCTTAGGAAAATGACAAGAACACTAGATCCTCTTCAGTCCAATACACTGTACTTGCTGGGAACAGGCGCCAGTGCTATTTATCCTGTGTATGGCAGTTGCAGCGCAATAGTGACTCTTCTTACCAGAAAACAACTCTTGATCGTAGGACCAGAAACTGCATGTGATTCAACTCCATTTAGGACTGGGAAACAAAAGCTAGCTCACCTTACAAGAAACACACTCTGCTTTAGAGAAAAGAGCACTCTTCTACTCTACTGTGTTTCCTATAGGGCCAGAATAGTGAGCTTGCTCAGAACAAAAGAACTGTGTTTCCTACACACGGGCCATATCTAGTTCAACTCTGCTTAGGAAACTGACAAGAACAGTAGCTCCTCTTCAGTCCGATACACTGTACTTGCTGGGAACAGACGCGAGTGCTATTTGCACTGTTTGTGGCAATGGGAGCGCAATAGTGACTTTCCTTACCAGAAAACAACTCTTGCTCGTAAGACCAGAAACTGCATGTGATTCAACTCCATTTAGGACTGGGAAACAAATGCTAGCTCGCCTTACATGAAACACACTCTGCTTTTGAGAAAAGAGCACTCTTCTACCTTACTGTGTTTCCTATGGGGTCCGAACAGTGAGCTTGCTCAGAACAAAAGAACTGTGCTTCCTACACACACGGCCATATCTAGTTCAACTGTGCTTAGGAAACTGACAAGAACAGTAGCTCCTCTTCCGTCCAATACACTGTACTTGCGGGGAACAGACGCGAGTGCTATTTGCACTGTGTATGGCAATTGGAGCACAATAGACTCGTCTTTCCAGAAAACAACTCTTGCTTGTAGGACAAAAAACTGCATGTGACTCAACTCCATTTAGGACTGGGAAACAAACGCTAGCTCGCCTTACAAGAAACACACTCTGCCTTTGAGAAAAGAGCACTCTTCTAATGTACTGTGTTTCCTATAGGGCCAGAACAGTGAGCTTGCTCAGAACAAAGAACTGTGCTTCCTACACACGGCCATATCTAGTTCAATTCTGCTTAGGAACCTGACAAGGACAGTAGATCCTCTTCAGTCCAGTACACTGTAATTGCTGGGAACAGACACCAGTGCTGTTTGTCCTGTGTATGGCAATGGCAGCGCAACAGTGACTCTTCATACCAGAAAACAACTCTTGCTCGTATGATGAGTACTGCATGTGATTCAACACCATTTAGGACTGGGAAACAAAAGCTAGCTCACCTTACAAGAAACACACTCTGCTTTAGAGAAAAGCGCACTCTTCTACTCTACTGTGTTTAATATATGGCCAGAATAGTGAGCTTGCTCAGAACAAAAGAACTGTGCTTCCTACACATGGGCCATATCTAGTTCAACTCTGCTTAGGAAACTGACAAGAACAGTAGCTCCTCTTCAGTCCGATACACTGTACTTGCTGGGAACAGACGCGAGTGCTACTTGCACTGTGTATGGCAATGGGAGCGCAATAGTGACTTTCCTTACCAGAAAACAACTCTTGCTCGTAAGACCAGAAACTTCATGTGATTCAACTCCATTTAGGACTGGGAAACAAATGCTAGCTCGCCTTACATGAAACACACTCTGCTTTTGAGAAAAGAGCACTCTTCTACTCTACTGTGTTTCCTCTGGGGTCCGAACAGTGAGCTTGCTCAGAACAAAAGAACTGTGCTTCCTACACACACGGGCCATATCTAGTTCAACTCTGCTTAGGAAACTGACAAGAACAGTAGCTCCTCTTCCGTCCAATACACTGTACTTGCGGGGAACAGACAAGAGTGCTCTTTGCACAGGGTAGGGCAATTGGAGCACAATAGTGACTTGTCTTACCAGAAAACAACTCTTGCTTGTAGGACAAAAAACTGCATGTGACTCAACTCCATTTAGTTCTGGGGAACAAACTCTAGCTCGCTTTACAAAAAAGACACTCTGCTTTTGAGAAAAGAGCACTCTTCTACTCTACTTTGTTTCCTATAGCGCCAGAACAGTGAGCTTGCTCAGAAAAAAAGAACTGTACTTCCTACACACACGGACCATATCTAGTACAACTCTGCTTAGGAAACTGACAAGAACAGTAGCTCGTTTTCAGTCCAATACACTGTACTTGCTGGGAACAGACGGGAGTGCTATTTGCACTGTGTATGGCAATGGGAGCGCAATAGTGACTTTCCTTTCCTGAAAACAACTCTTGATCGTAGGACCAGAAACTGCATGTGATTCAACTCCATTTAGGACTGGGAAACAAATGCTAGCTCCCCTTACATGAAACACACTCTGCTTTTGAGAAAAGAGCACTCTACTACTCTACTGTGCTTCCTATGGGGTCCGAAAAGTGAGCTTGCTCAGAACAAAAGAACTGTGCTTCCTACACACACGGGCCATATCTAGTTCAACTCTGCTTAGGATCTGACAAGAACAGTAGATCCTCTTCAGTCCAATACACTGTACTTGCGGGGAACAGACGCGAGTGCTATTTGCACTGTATATGGCAATTGGAGCACAATAGTGACTCGTCTTACCAGAAAACAACTCTTGCTCGTAGGACAAAAAACTCCATGTGACTCAACTTCATTCAGGACTGGGAAACAAATGCTAGCTCGCCTTACAAGAAACACACTCTGCTTTTGAGAAAAGAGCACTCTTCTACTCTACTGTGTTTCCTATGGG